>NC_057802.1:142994806-143271278 GCF_018294505.1 Triticum aestivum
GAAAAGGTCGCGATAAACCTCTTTTTGGCCATTGGCTCCTCGAGCTCCCCGGCACACGGGCAGAGGTTGAGGATGGAGGCGCCGGCGATGGCGGCGACCTACCAATGGTTTCGAGGGTTGTGTGTGTCTGTGTGAGCGGAGGTTTTGGGGTGTGTGTGGAGGGGGGGGCAAGATTGTGTTTGAGGAAATACTGCGGCAACTGAAAATTTACTAGGCAGGAGTAACAAGGCGGGGCTACTGAAAATTTGGATCAAGGGCGAGCAGATATTTTTGAGAT
This sequence comes from Triticum aestivum, assembly GCF_018294505.1. Taxonomy (NCBI): domain Eukaryota; kingdom Viridiplantae; phylum Streptophyta; class Magnoliopsida; order Poales; family Poaceae; genus Triticum; species Triticum aestivum. The sequence continues at coordinate 142,995,084 of NC_057802.1, forward strand.
TGCGAGGGATGCAGAGGCGGGAGTAAAATGCCGGGGCTACTGAAAATTTGAATCAAGGGACTGAAGCAGAGCGGGAGTAACAAACATCGCACACGGTCCGTACATACTAATCATGTGCTATCAAACATTAAAACCTTCCAGGCGGTAGATATTTTCAAGATTGCGAGGGATGCAGAGGCGGGAGTTTTGGGGGAGTGAGCTAGTGTGCTTGACATGCCGGCTGTGGACTGTAGTCGACACACCTTCTCGCGTAAGCCATAGGCGTACTATACACCGACCATGCTCCAAGATATTTTGTACTACATCTCACATGGTTGGTGATAATAAACTGTGTGGGATCTACTTGATTTGAATTACAAAATGGGGTCACAGCGGCAATGGATGATGTTTGAATACATCGACGACGCACCTTTTATCTGCGGTGAACATGCAACTATATGTGTGTAGTAAAAGAATTGGAATTATTCAGGGTTCGTTTGGACATTTTATACACTAAACTGGTTTTCTAGCCATTTCACGTGCACAATTCAAAATTAAACTACATGCACATGCTCCGGTGCATTCAAATTGGTTGAAAAATCAAATCTGTGTCCTTCAGTGCATGCTTAGGTCCCATGCAAGAAATGGGAATGAATTTTTCGGGGTTCGTTTGGCCTTTTTTATACATTAACTGGGTTTTCTAGGCATTTTATGTGCATAGTTCAAATTTGAATTACAAGCACATGCTACAATGCACCAAAGTTGGTTGAAAAATCACAGGTGTGTCCTTGGGTGAATTTCTAGGTCCCATGCAAGAGATGGGAATGAATTTCAAACACCGGGGCACTATTGATTGCCGGTGAAATGTTGATATACCTGGTTTTTAAATTCTAGTAAGTCCAAAAGTCGTCTGAAATTCATGAAACTTGGCATGCTATCATGGAGCGGCATCACCATGCCGTGGTGAAAATTTTGTCCCATTTGGGGCAGGTTTGGGTATAAGCTTCTCACAAACCAGAGGTTCTCACAACAAGCATGATGGTTTCGATAGGGAACGTACCATCTTTGGGGACGGGACGATATCCGTTGCCTCTTATTGCTTTCAAAAATTTTCTAGTGTCAACATAGAACAACAGGAGTGTTGTGTTTAATCTTGGAATTTTTCGGGGTTCGTTTGGCCTTTTTTATACATTAACTGGGTTTTCTAGGCATTTTATGTGCATAATTCAAATTTGAACTACAAGCACATGATCCAATGCACTAAAGTTGGTTGAAAATCACATGCGTGTCCTTGGGTGAATTTCTAGGTCCCATGCAAGAGATGGGAATGAAATTCAAACACCGCACTGTTCATTGCGGGCAAAACGTTGAGATGCCTGGTTTTTAAATTCTAGTAAATCCAAAACTCATCTGAAATTCATGAAACTTGGCATGCTGTCATGGAGCGGCATCAACATGCCGTGGTAAAAAAATCGTCCCATTTGGGGCAGGTTCGGGTATAAGCTTCTCACAAACTAGAGCTTCTCACAACAAGCATGATGGTTTCGATAGGGAACATCCCACCTTTGGGGACGAAATGATATCCATTGCCTCTTATTGCTTTCAATTTTTTTCTTGTGTCAACATAGAACAACAGGAGTGTTGTGTCGATTTTTGGGATTTTTCGGGGTTTGTTTGGACATTTTTATGCATTAACTGAGTTTTCAATGCATTTATGTGCATAATTAAAATTTGAACTACATGCACATGCTCCTATGCATATAAATTGGTTGAAAAATCAAATATGTGTCCTTGGGTGCATGCTTATGTCCCATGCAAGAAATGGGAATGAATTTCAAACACCAGGGCACCGTTGATTGCCGGCAAAACATTGAGATGCCTAGTTCTTAAATTCTAGTAATCCAAAACTCGTCTAAAATTCATGAAACTTGGCATGCTATGGTAAAAAATTGTCCTATTTGGGACAGGTTTGGGTATATGCTTCTCACAAACCAGAGCTTCACACAACAAGCCTGATGGTTTCGGTAGGGAACGTACGTCTCACCTTTGGGGACGAAACGATATCCATTGCCTCTTATTGCTTTCAAAAAATTTCTTGTGTCAGCATAGAACAACAGGAGTGTTGTGTCAATTTTTGGGATTTTTCGGGGTTCGTTTGGACATTTTTATGTAGTAACTGAGTTTTCTAGGCATTTTATGTGCATAATTCAAATTTGAACTACATGCACATGCTCCAGTGCATACAAATTGGTTGAAAAATCACATGTGTGTCCTTGAGTGCATGCTTAGGTCCCATGGAAGAGACGGGAATGAATTTCAAACACAAAGGGAACTGTTGATTGCCTGCAAAATTTTGAGATACCTGGTTTTTAAATTCTGGTAAATCCAAAACTCGTCTGAAATTCATGAAACTTGGCATGCTATGGAGCGGCATCAACATGCCGTGGTGAAAATTTTAGCCCATTTGGGACAGGTTTGGGTATAAGCTTCTCACAAACCAGAGCTTCTCACAACAAGCATGATGGTTTCGATAGGGAACGTACAACCTTTGGGGACGGGACGATATCCGTTGCCTCTTATTGCTTTCAAAAAATTTCTAGTGTCAACATAGAACAACAGGAGTGTTGTGTTTAATGTTGAAACTTTTCGGGGTTCGTTTGGCCTTTTTTATACATTAACTGGGTTTTCTAGGCATTTTATGTGCATATTTCAAATTGGAACTACAAGCACATGCTCCAATGCACTAAAGTTGGTTGAAAAATCACATGTGTGTCCTTGGGTGAATTTCTAGGTCCCATGCAAGAGATGGTATTGAAATTCAAACATCAGGGCACTGTTGATTGCTGGCAAAACGTTGAGATGCCTGGTTTTTAAATTCTAGTAAATCCAAAACTCGTCTGAAATTCATGAAACTTGGCATGCTATCATGGAGCGGCATCAACATGTTGCGGTAAAAAATATGTCCCATTTGGGGCAGGTTCGGGTATAAGCTTCTCACAAACCAGATCTTCTCACAACAAGCATGATGGTTTCGATAGGTAACGTCCCACCTTTGGGGATGAAACAATATCCTTGCCTCTTATTGCTTTCAAAATTTTTCTAGTGTCAACATAGAACAACAGGAGTGTTGTGTCAATTTTTGTGATTTTTCAGGGTTCGTTTGGACATTTTAATGCATTAATTGGGTCTTCTAGGCATTTTATGTGCATAATTCAAATTTGAACTACAAGCACATGCTCCAATGCACTAAAGTTGGTTAAAAATTCTAATCTGTGTCCTTGGGTGAATTTCTAGGTCCCATGCAAGATATGAGAATGAAATTCAAACACCAAGGCACTGTTAATTGCCGGCAAAACGTTGAGATGCCTGGTTTTTAAATTCTAGTAAATCCAAAACTCGTTTGAAATTCATGAAACTTGGCATGCTATCATGGAGCGGCATCAACATGCCGTGGTAAAAAAATTGTCCCATTCGGGGCAGGTTCGGGTATATGCTTCTCACAAACCAGAGCTTCTTACAACAAGCATGATGGTTTCGGTAGGGAACATCCCACCTTTGGGGACGAAACGATATCCATTGCCTCTTATTGCTTTCAAAAAAATTCTCGTGTCAAGATAGAACAACAGGACTGTTGTGTCAATTTTTGGGATTTTCGGGGTTCGTTTGGACATTTTTATGCATTAACTGAGTTTTCAATGCATTTATGTGCATAATTCAAATTTGAACTACATGCACATGCTCCAGTGCATATAAATTGGTTGAAAAATCAAATCTGTGTCCTTGGGTGCATGCTTAGGTCCCATGCAAGAAATGGGAATAAATTTCAAACACCAGGGCACCGTTGATTGTTGGCAAAACATTGAGATGTCTGGTTTTTAAATTCTAGTAAATCCAAAACTCGTCTGAAATTCATGAAACTTGGCATGCTATCATGGAATGGCACCCGACATGCTGTGGCATTTTTCGTGTCCATTTTGAGAGAAGGCGCACTCGAATAATGACAGCCATCAAAGGCATTTTGAAAAAAATAGCTGCCACTTTAATATCTCAAACGTTTGTAGAATTCAAACCGTGTGCGTTCTGTTAACCATTCATGTGACGCCACGTGTCTTGGTTTTAATGGCTGTAGGAGGTGCCGTGCGGATAGCTGCTTGACCTTGACTGAACAGGAGGTGTGCGAGCGCAGTCCGGTGGGCAGGCTGACTGGGAGGCGTGCAAGCGGTCCTCAAATGCGCAGGCTCATCGAGAAGCGTGCGAACTGTATGCTGTGCAGGCTCACCGGGAAGCGAGCCCTTTGACTTCCATGGCCGCCTGCCTTTCTCTCAATTAATGGCGCCCGAGCCGCTGTTTAATACGGGCGGCCTTACTGTCCGCCTCCCATTCCACTCCCTCCCACAGACCTCCACCAACGCCATGGCGTAGAATGATCATCTGCCACTAGTCTTTAAGTTTGGTGAAGTCGACTTCGAGCCGAAGGAGATAGCAAATAAGGAGGAATGGGGCCTCATGGACATGGCCCAGAACGAGCTGGTCACGGCGGTTGCTGCCCCCGCTCCCGTCCCAGCTCCCATCCCCGCGCCCGCGCCAGCGACCATCCCCGTAGCATTGACGGGCTGGTCACCGAGCACTATCGCAGAGCTGGAAGCCGCGGGCGTCAGCGAGGTCTCCGTGGACCCGCGCGAGCTCGTGTACATGCCAGCGCCAACGCCCGTGCCTGTGCCCGTGCGCGCCCCTCCACCCACCGTGGCGCCGGCCCCCGTGCGTTTGGCTGCACCCGCCGCACCCATGCCCGTGCCTGTGCATGCGCCCCCCTCAGCGGCATGGGACGCTGCCGTCGACCGCTACCTCTCAGCGGCGCCAGTTGCCGTCCTCCCGCGCCCCGCCCGTCGATCGGTCGATGACATGATGTTTGATTTACAAGTGAAGAACATTTTGTGCTGCCTTGAAGACTTCAACAACAGCGTCCCGGAGGACGACAACGACAATGACGGCGCGGCACGCCGCCTCCGCCGCCGCCGGAAATAGTTTTTTGGGGGGTTTAATACTGTATCTCAAATTCTCGATCATATGAATATAAATTCACAGTGTGACTGAATGAAAGATTTGGTTTGAACGAACTTGCATTTTCTCTCTTAATGTACAGACTTATCAAACGATTTTCTTTTGAAAAAAACGTCAATGGTTTTTAAATATAAAACACTCATCGCAAACGTTTTAGTTAGAACACCCGGATGCAAACCGATAGCTTCCCCAGGATGCCAAGGGAAAAATGTGTCGAGCAGGATTTCTGCATCCCTTCAACGCAAACGGTTCTTTTGCATGACCCGTGTGCAACCACGTACAAACAATTGGGTAAGATTTGCATATCTATCATTTTGGGTATGTTGCCATTTGTCAAACTGGAAAGATTGACATTTGTTTATCTAGTAACATTGCCATTTGTCAACCTTGTAACACTGCGATTTGTCAAAATATGCAGCTAAAAATCACTAGCACTATCTAATTTTTGCAACTAAAACACTAACACTGTTCATATGGGCACCACTAGCAGGCGTGAGTTGATGGACGCATATGCAAATGTACCATTGGTTACATACAACAAGTCATCAGCCCACAACGACAATGAGGATACACATTGGATTATAGATCATTTCCAACAAAACATTCTAGTAAAGTTTTTCTCACACAAAAAATAACAAAGCGATGAAATGAACTTCAGCTCAACCACTCGTCGGCGTTGGAAACGCTTGCTTTGAACCAGAAGTGATTCTCTGGGAAGGGCCAGCTACTGTCAATCTCGAGACCAATGCAGGACTGATCATCCAGGCTGAAGCAGCCTATGTCAGGACCCATATTGGGACGGTAGGGAAGCATAGCAATGTCCGAGGCATAGATACAGTTGCTTCTCATAAATGGTAGTAACATTGTGTCAACAACAGCTGGATCGCCTTCCACCATCATTGGATAGTTTTGTCCAAGGAAGAGCGAGTTTCCTCCAAGACTTTCAATACTGAATCAGGGAGAAGGCGTTGGCGCTAGTACACTAGTATCCATCGCGAATACCCTGCAACGGATGTTGGAATAGGTCCGGAGAGCGCGACCATGCGAGACAACACCTGCTTCCTTAGTAACATCAGCAGTGCCCTGTATACAGACAAGAAGAGGTGATCCATCAGAATAAGTTACCAGGCGCCACTGAGTATATGGGTCCTGCTCGTCCTCATGCTTGTGATCATCAGCATCGTCATCTCCCCCTTGGTTATAAATTTTTTCAAGTATAGGTGGTGGAATGTTCACAGGACCTTGGAAACACAAGAAGGTTAATTAATTAGTAAAGGGAAACTAGCTAACCCGCATGCATGTGGATGAAACAATTATAATTACGGTGGAAGACAAACGTACAGAAAGCATGATGATTCCATGCAAAAATAGTGCCACGAATGGTGGCAGCAAACACAAGACCCTCGTATTGAATTGCATCACAGTACTCATCCGTGTATAGAAATTGATTTTTGAGCAATATCCATCGAGGCATGGAAGTAAGGAAGGCAACAAGCTTGTCGAAGATAGCAACAACTTCATAGTTCGTGTAATCCCAAGAGCGGTTGGGAACTCGACAAATTGCTATCTTCCGTAGACGACAGTCACCATGATCGTATTTGAACTCACGTTGAATACCGGTGTACTCAACCTCTGGGCAGTCGTCTGAGATTTTTGGAAGTGGAACCCGATGACGAGTGTACACATTCACAAGTTCCCACTCGCAGTTGTACCCAATATAAACAACCCAATCTCCATTTGCGCCTGCCCAAGCCTTGCCCTCAAGCGATGGCATCTTAACATCATTCGTATCATTATCAAGCGGCATCAACTTGCACAAGGCGAGGCTTCCCTCGTCCCCGCGCCAGTCAGCAGGGTCACGGCGAAGAAGATAGGGGAGATCAAACCGCTCCTAGACCCTTGGGTTCCTTGTAATGATGTTATTAGTTGAGTCGAGAATGGTCTTGAACGAACCTGCCATGCTAGCCGAGGTGATGATGTCGCACCGATCAATGAGTTCCTCCACCACGTCATCTTTCAGATCGGGGCAAGAATAATGGGGTCATTTTCGGCCTGTTCCCTCCATGGAGAAGATGACCGAACAATGGCAGAAGGAAGGGTGAAGGCAAATGGAGGGAGGAAGAGCGTGCGACAGCAGTTCCAAATCAAGAGGGAAAGGCGAAGAGGCGGTGGACGGTTGCCACGATACACGAAGAGGCGCCTGGGGAGCGAGCGGTTGCCACAGAGGTCACACACTGACGACAAGGGCCAAGTGAACCGCATGCGTGTATCGCACACACCTTGATCTAGCCGACCATTTCTTTTGTGTTGCCTAATCACGAACAGTTCATCCGAGTGAACTGAATGCTATATATCACACACACCTTCATCTGGCTGCCCGTTTCTTTTGTGTTGCCTAATCACAAACAGTTCATCCGAGTGAACCGTATGCTGTGTATCGCACACGCCTTCATCTGGCTGCCGTTTTCTTTTGTTCCTCCTCATCGCAAACAGTTAATTGAACTGAACCGTATGCCCTTCATCGCACACGCAACTAAAACCTGAACCGTGTTTGATGCATCCGTCATCGCAAACGTTTTATACATTTCTGACGGTTTTCATACACCACCGTTTGCGATTATTGCATCGCACATAGTTTCTCGAAGGGTCTTTGATCGTAGTGTCGCGTTAGCAGCATCCTACAGTAGTAATTGACAATTCAATTGCTAATACTTGCAAATATTCTTTGGCTCCCCTTGTGTCGAATCTTTAAATTTGGGTAGAATACTCTACCCTCGAAAGCTGTTGCGATCCCATATACTTGTGGGTTATCACGGGCTCGCTTTCTTAGGATGGGTGGTAGACCAGCCTAAAAATTCTACACATGTCTTCATCCATGCCCCAGATTCGATCTTGGCATAGGAATGTGATGTGATCAATGTTCGGATTTAGCTTTAAGCTCGGATCTGAGCATCCACTCACCGCCTCAAGCATTAAGCCCTACCAGCGAGAATCCCGAGGCCGCATTTGGTAGTACCTTTTCCAAGCTTGAGGTCAGCCCCACCAACTGTCAAGAGATGGGCAAAGCCGACCTCGATGCGCTAAACGAGATGTTGGATGGATCCAAAACCTCGGCAGGTAGGCTTTGATCCATGACCAGATCAGATGCAAACTAGGAGATGGGGGAATTTAGTCCCACACACCACCCACCTAGTCACTACGATCGAGAGACTTAACCGATGTACTGGATTATGCCTCCAAGGAGGCCATCGACATGGGCGAAGATGCTGATGGTATGTCATATATATACCGCCTCACCCCTAGCCATAGGCTATACTGACAATTGGGCGGCTACCTCCACCCACGATGTCTACATGGTAGACACTCCCAGGGATGGGAATGGAGATAAAAAAGAGCCTCACAAACGATGACGCTGGAGACGTTGATACGTCTCTGACGTATCTATAAGTTTTGATTGTTTCATGCTATTATATTATCAATCTTGTATGATTTTATATACCATTGATGATACTAAGGGAATTTATGAAGGATTTAATAAAGTTTGGATTGAAGAGATGTCTAGAGAACCTATTAAAAGTGAGATACATGTGTCATATGAAGATGTTTATGGTGATGATCCTGGCTATGAAATTATGAATGTCAAAATTACTAATCAAAGTCCTTTCCATGCATTAAGCTCTCCCGCTAAAAAGGAAAAACATGAGAAAAGAAATTTACTAAGAAAAGTCTTGGAAGATTTGATTAGAAAGGAATTGAATACCAAAGATGACAATACCTAGATCTATGCAATATGCATAGCTAGGGGCATAAAACAATAACGCTTGTTGGGAGGCAACTCAATTTTATTTTATGTTTTTACTTTTTGCTTCAATTTTTCAATAAATACACAATTATACTTCTGCTATTATTGTGTTTTAGTGTTTTAATTAGTGCTTGTGCCAAGTAAGACCTATGTGATGATTTGGAAGATTGTTGATCTGATTCTGTGTGAAGACAGAAACTTTTGCGTCCAGTAGCAGAATTGTTAAAATTTGCTGGAGCGTGATAAAATTCAGAATTTTTTAAACTTTATTGATATACAAATTTCCCATGTTTTCCTAATATTTCAGAATTTTTGGAGTTATAGAAGTTTGGCTAAAGTCCAGATTACTACAGACTGTTCTATTTTTGACAGATTCTGTTTTCATTGTGTTGTTCGCCTATTTTGATGAATCTATGGGTTATACCGGGAGGGGAGGGGGGTATGAACCATGGTGAGGCTAGAATACAGTAGATATAATGCAAATATAAAATTGGAATGAGTTTACAACAATACCTAAAAGTGATTATTTGCTTTATTATACTAACGGATTTCACGAGTTTTCTGTTGAGTTTTGTGTTGTCAAGTTTCAAGTTTTGGGTGAAGTTTTGATAGACCACAGAATAGGGAGTGGAAAGAGCCTAAGCTTGGGGATGCCCATGGCACCCCAAGGTAATATTCAAGGACAACCAAGCATCTAAGCTTGGGGATGCCCTGGAAGGCATCCCCTCTTTTGTCTACAATCCATCGGTAAATTACTCGAGGCTATATTATTATTCATCACATGATATGTGTTTTGCTTGGAGCGTCTTGTATTATATGAGTCTTTGCTTTATTTTCTTTTTAGTTTGCCACAATCATCCTTGATGGACACACTTTTTGAGAGGGACACACATTAATCGTGAATTTGTTAGAATACTTTATGTGCTTCACTTATATTTTTTGAGCTAGGTAGTTGCTCTAGTGCTTCACTTATATCTTTTAGAGCACGGCGGTGGTTATATTTTAAAGAAATTGATGAACTCTCATTCTTCACTTATATTATTGGGATATTTAAATTAGTGCCCCTGGTTCCTTAGTTGTGCTCACTTTTCCCCACGCTCCAAACGTCTGCTCACTTTTCCCCTCTTCCTTAGCTGAAACTCTCACAAATGCTCATAGCGGGCGTTTGCCGTCTTGACCGTCCATTGACCGTTAATTGCTGACGAGTGGGGCCAAGTCTTCGTCTGACTGTTGCTTGCTGACGGGTGGGACCGCAAGGAGACACGTATTGGGCAGCTTGTCTGAACCTGAAACAGATCTAGACAGGCCGCACTGCACCGTGCCGCCCCGCCCCCTCCGCCGGCGTTGTGCCGCGTCCACCGCAGTTGTTTCCTCCACCCTATGCCCCTATTCCGTTCGTCGGCGACGCCGCGTCTCCGCCAGATATAGCCCACCTCCCCATCTGGGATTACATAGCGATGTTGAGTGAGGACGCCCGGAATGCAGTCGACCGTGGAGAGGATTGGGTCGAATCCGCGGCAGATAATTCATGGATTAAACCTGGGTAAGCATTGTTTCCTCTCGAATTGACGTTCTAAGTCGTATTGTAGGCCGTATTTGACTTCTGTTTGCTTGAATCGTTCGAATTTGTGCTCGATTTTACCCGGCTAACTGAAGCCTTTGTTTCCTTCAACAAAATAGGATTGATCCCGCGCTGGCTTTCCGGCTGGCGATTAGAATGGAAACTAGTGTGCTGCGTGGTACTAAACCGCATTTGATTTCATCATTTTTCTATCCCAAAGTGGTAGAAACCAGCATATCTTTCAAAGATTTGCGAGCTGAGCTCCGAAACACCTATCCCTGGAGTGATGCCGATGCTGTTGAACTGAATTACTTCAGCAGTGACGAGCAAAGATTTCTCCCACTAACTTGCGACGATCATATGCCGTTGCTTTTTGCTGGGATTGCTGGCTGCCGATTCGGTAAACTCCAAATCGATGTGCTTCAGCCACGCGCAGAACGGGCGAAGGGGAAGGGAGTTCAGACATCATCTGTCTGTGCTAATAGCCAGCACCCCGGCACTCCTTGTAGGTCGACACCAAGTAAAGCAAGTGGTTCATGGAGCCACAACATGCCTGCTGCCAATTCTGGTTCCGATTCAGCTGCTGCTTCTCGTGTACCTTCTGCAGTTGGTGTAGAAGAAGATGCAGAACCTGACGAGGCAGTGCCTACAAATGATGATGAAGACGAGATGATGTTTCCTGAACTGGTCGATGTAGCCAGTCAGCAAGCAGTGGATGACGAATATATGGAGGAGCCCATCAGCCAAGCTAGGTTTGATGACACTGACGATGAAGAGAAGGTGGAGAACATGGACAGCTTAATCGAGGATGAATACGATGGTGATGACATGCCAACAATTGAGTGGAACAGGGAAAAACCTGAGCTTAGTGTAGGTACCATTTTCCAATCAATGGTGGACTGTCGGAATGCAGTGACAACATGGTGCATTATATCTGAAAACACCTATAAGATTAAAAGGAGTGAGCCAGCAAGGTTCACAGTTTTTGTCCATATCCTAGGTGTAGGTGGAAGTTGCATGCATCTCGTATGAGAAAGAGCAAATATATTCAGGTAATCCAAGTTCAGTTAGTAATTTAGTTTCAGATCGTTGAGTAAGGTTTCTTAACTGTTTTTTACCCTTTTATTTTGTTTCAGATAAAGAAAAACCCACACAAGCACACCTGTCCACCTGGAGGGGGAGGGGGGAAGGCCAAAACCAAGCTAGCAAAAACTAGGTGGGTGGCAGATGCTATATTGGATTGGCTGAGAGAAGAACCTGGACTTGGTCCAACAGCACTCCATGGGAAGCTTTTTGAGAAGTACAAGATAGAAATTCCTTACATGAGAATTTTCAATGCTAGGGAAAAGGCTCTTGACAGAATTAATGGTCAATGGAATGACAGTTTTCAGCTGCTTTACACTTTCAAAGCTGAAGTGGAGATGGCAAGTCCAGGGAGTGTTGTAGAGATTGACAAGCATACAGTTCCATTCAAAATAAAAGGGAAGTCATTTCAGAAGGAGTGCTTCAGAAGGGCTTTTGTTTGTTTCAAGGCTTGCTGGCAGGGGTTTCTAGATGGTTGCAGGCCCTATTTGGCTGTAGATGCTACACATTTGACTGGAAGATGGAGAGGACAGCTAGTAGCAGCTTCTGCAGTTGATGGACACAACTGGCTATTCCCAGTTGCATTTGGTGTGGTGGAGGCAGAGTCTGAGGAAAGTTGGGTCTGGTTTCTGCAGCAGTTGCGCAACATTATAGGCACACCCCCAGGTTTAGCTATACACACAGATGCTTGCAAGGGTTTAGAGAGTGCAGTGGAAATTGTATTCCCTGGAGTGGAGCATAGGGAATGTATGCGACACCTAGCGCATAATTTCAAAAAGAAGTTCAAAGGTAAAGTTTATGATGAGAACTTATGGCCAGCATCATACACATGCAGCAAAAGGAAGCATGAACACCATTTGAGAGTGTTGTATGCTCAAAATCCTCTTGTGAAGGAGTACATGGATGCACATCATGGTAAGGTGTGGTCAAGAAGCAAATTCAACGAAATCTGCAAAGTAGATTATGTGACCAGTAACCTTGCAGAATGCTTCAATTCAAAGTTCAAGTCAGTGAAAGGGCTCTTGTTGTGGCAAGCATTTGACAAGATGAGGCAAATGATCATGATAAAGATGGCTCTTCGCAAAAGAATTGCAGAAACACAATATGTTGGTCATCAAATGCTCCCATCACTGATTAAGGCATTGCACTTGAAGGCAAGAGGACTGAAGATGAAATGTATTCGATCTGGTACATATGAGGGAGAGGTTACCTATACTGACACTAAAAATAGGGTATGGAGGTATCCTGTGAACCTAAGTACTAGAGAATGTACTTGTAGGCAATGGCAGATCCGTGGGAAGCCATGCATACATGCCCTACATCTGATGACCGTTATCGGGGGTGCAGATGGTGAAGTTGATCAATATTGCTCTGAGTATTTCTCTGTTGCCAAATTTATGGCTGCTTATGCTGACAATGTGCCTGCACTATTGGGGAAAGATCAATGGAACATAGTAGATCCAGGGTTCAAACTCCACGCTCCTGTCATTACTAGACCACCAGGAAGACCAAGGAACCAGAGGATTAGAGCAGGTGAGGAGGGTCGTCTACCAAAGAAGCGTGCTTGCAAAAAATGTGGAGTTCTGGGGCATATTGCTAGGCTTTGTACCAATGCAGTGGATGCATCATTTGGAGAGGAGGAAAGATGGACAGCAGCCAATGCTGAGGAGAATGCAGCAGCAATGGAGACTGAAGATGCAGTGGAGAATGCAGCAGCAAATGAAGCAGTGGAGAATGCAGCAGCAAATGAAGCATCTTGGTATGTGTTTGCACCTTTGTAGAATGCAGCTACCCTTTTGTTTGCATTTGTTCTCTTTTTTGCCTATGGCTTATAATTTTATTTACCAGCTCTAGGGAGAAAAGGCCAAGAGATGAAGAAGCAGAAGATTTTGAAACCATGGCCTTTGATGGTTTTGAAGCTATAAGAGAGGAAGAGGAGGGGGTAATTTTTCCAATTGTGCCTTTAAAGATTACTGAACCCATAGATGACCGTCAAATGGTCGTCAAGTGCTCGGCGAGTGGAACTACTCCATCAGCACCTCCACGGGGAAAACCCCAAGTAAAGCCCAAGATCAAAAGGAACAAGAGTCTGAAAGAAAAGAGCATCTCAACTAGGGAAACCAGGAGCAAGACGGTGAAGCCAGCTGCAAACACAAGGAGCAAGTCGAAAATTTGAATTAAGTTGTTGGGAAATGTTTGTGTTGTCAATTTGAGGGCGAGTCGATCGCTTAAAACTTGGTAGATTTGTATTAAGATGTTGGCATCTTAAAACTTGGTAGATTTGAGCTACTGTGAAAACTTATCAGTTGTAATAATGTTGCTTCTACTTTGGTTTCTTATTTGAGTCAGAATTCAAATTTCCATCAAAATTTGAATTTAAATCAATATTTGAATTTGGGCCAAAATTTGGATTCGAGCCAAAGTTGAAGTTGAACATTGGAGGTTCATTGCTCTGTGCGGTGTATTTGATCGAGCATTTGAAGTCCAATATTCGTAGGTGAACAGTCCGAATGAGAAATGTGCTAGAAACGAGCTCGAAAGCTAGGGTAAACAGCCCTATTTGAAATCAAGTTTTTTTGACCTTGCCTAAATGAGGCATATATATTTTTATTAACACTTGTTCCATATATATAGGGTAAAAACGAAGTCTCACTATTTATTGATTAATATTCATATTACTACATTTTTTTGAAAAAATATGCTTTTAATTCAAAACCGTCAAATAACACGTTTTAGATATGAAAATGAAAAAGTAAGTTCAGATCCTTCTTATTCACTCCAAAATGAAGCTATGGAGATTTTTCTGATTTTTTTGAATTATTTTGATTTTTTTCAAACCCTAAACCCTCTCTCCCTATTCTACGAACTCTGAACATGTTCATAGGTGATAGCTCATTTGTGTGAAGCCTTTTTTCATGAAAATGACCTACACCAAGTTTATATTTTTTTCTCATAACCTTGTCACATATGACGGCTATGTGCGCAAGAATTACAACATTTTGATTTTTTTTGAATTTTTTAAAAACATTTGAACTTGATTTCGACAGATCACTTCAAAAAATGATTTTTCAAAAAAACGCCCCTATACCGAGTTTATATTTTTTTATGGTAACTAGGTCTCATAAACGGACGAACTACGTTTGTTTTATATTTTTGCGATTTTTTCTAATTTAGTTATGGCCATTTGAAATCTGGTCAAACCCTAATAACCCCGTTGACTCGCTCATAACCCCGCAGAAATGCTCCAAACCCTAGCGTCGAACGTCCGCCGTCGGATCCTACCAAGCGCCAAACACCACCCGTCAGATGTGGGGCAGGCATGCGCGATCCGCGTGATGCATCCTGATTGGCTACTGCACTGTCCTTCTCGGGTTTTTACGATCTGCCCCACTTTACATATGAAATTGTATTTTTCGCACATGACCACCACATGTCAGTGTTAAGAGTTGGTTCAAATATTCAAACTGCAAAATACAATGTGGCAAATCGTCAATATAGCTTCCCCTTCTCCTCTTCTCCATCTGACAGACAAAGGCATCGAGCAGATCGAGCAATTCCTCTGTTTCTTTCCCCATCTTCTCGTTCTTCTTCCTCTCGAGCAATTCCTCTGTTTCTTCCTCTCGGGCGATATGTCGACCTCCTCGTCAGCCCCCCGTTCCACGTGGCCGGTGTATGGTCCAGTGCCGATGACTCGATGCACTGACTGCCCACGGACTGCGCCACTGAAGCGGTTGACTTCGAAGGAGGAGAAGAATGGGAACTTTGGGCGCGAGTTCGTCAAATGCGAGAGCAAGCCGGAGGGGCAGGTTAGATCTGAGTTTTCCTCGCATCCTTTATCTCTAATTTCTCAAAAAATCTGTCAGATTTGGATTTAGGTTACATGATTTCGTTTTCAGATCGTGAAGAAATGCCACCATTTCGAGTGGATGGATGATTACATCCAGAGGCTTCAAGGGTTGGGCTTGCTGGATTCGAGGGGGAATGCAATCCGCGAGTTCAATCTGCCCCATGACAGTGCCGCTCCGGCAGCAGCAGCGCGTCCGGAATACCCGACGGTGGTAGATGTCGAACTGAAGACGGAATTGAAGAAGATGAACAAGAACTTCAAGCAGCTGATTGAGTTGAAGAAGCAATCCAATCTGATAGCTTTAGGAATACTTGCTCTAGGAATTTTTTACTTGATGGCCATCTCTCGTTAGAGATGTTTGTCTACTGTTGTTGCCACTGTTTAGCAATCCAAGTCTGTTTATCTCAAATGCAACTCTGTTTAGTGCAACTGTCGATCTCTGAATGTATGCAGTTTACTGTTAAGTTTCGACACTTTCAGTTTCGGCAGAAGACAACTACCAGTTCAGTGATAGGATTATTTTGTTAGCTAATAACCTCGAGTGTTGGATCATACCCTAGCTCGTCAGATGACAGTAAGCAGTACTTGAGCAGCACAAGGGATATACATCAAGTTCATCTCTTCTCTCTCGCACTTGCCAAACTTTTGTCCTCGAGTTCGTCAGTTCTGCTAGAAAAAAACCTAGTTCGCGGGCCCAAAGAGAATCAAGCTGCAATAGGCCCACAAAGGATAAATGAGGCCCAGAAACAAGCGATGTTTCTTTTTTTGTTTAGGAACGATTGCTTTGTTCTTTTTTGTTTCTGATTGCTTTTTTCATTAATTTGATTGCCCAATCTCTTCTATCTCATTGAGGAATTTTTTTGGCTTTCCTTTATGGGTCCCTTCATTTTTTAGAATCAAAGTATTTGCAAACCGCAGTATTATTATGCCTAGCGAACCAATACTTCATGATTGGAAAAAGAGGTCCAACCCTCTTTTTTATATACTTCAAACATAGTGTAGTTTTCTACATATTAAAGTATATAAAACTACACTTTTGACTAAAGCCAAACATCTCAAAGTATTTGATACTTCAATATTTCTGAAAACCAAAGTATTCTTGGAATACCTAAAAAATACAGAGCTCTCAAACCAAAGCCGTGTACAAATGTACAATATGTTCTTATTTTTAGAAGGCATCTATAAACACATCATTTTTAGTTAGTTTGGTTAATTTTTCCCACGCCAATTAGCCGTGTCTAAACTTGGGACAAACAAAATACAAACATAACAAAGCATTAATATAACACACATAACTTAACTTAGATAGGGTTGCTAGGCAACACAAGTTCTTACATATAACACGACACCGATAGATAATAATTAACCTTACATAGATAGGGTAGCTAGCTCGGGCAACACACACACCAAACTCACACTACATAGGTAGCTAGGGCAACACCGCCATGTCTTCACCGTCGTCTTCACCTTAACCGCCGGCTTCACCGTCTTCTTCGCCGCCGGCTTCAGTACTGCTCCTCCTCAAGGCCATTGTCGCCGAGGTAGTACGGGAGGCTGTGCATGCGGTTGCGAGCGGGGAAGACGCTCTCGAAGTCGGTGAAGATGTTATAGGTGGTGAATGCGATGAACTCGCACCCACACCAATACACCTTGTCGAGCAGGTAGTAGGCATCGAACCTGTTGGTGAAGTGGACGACGAGCCCTACCACTGGAGCGTTGGCGTGGGGACGCTGCTCCACGAGGTTGAACATGGGCGGCGAGCCCGCCGGGAGGTGGTGGAAGCCCGCACGGAGGAACCCCCGTGCAAGCTCAGTGCTACCCCTCCAGTGTGAGAACGCCCACACGCGGAGCGATGCCTCGACGATGACGTTGGCGGGGTACCGCCGTTCCGGCATGGTGGGCGGCTCTTGGAACATCGGCCCGTTGTACTGCATCTTGCTCGCTTCACTGAGTGGAACGGCTTTGGCTTTTGGGGGTAGAAGAGAAGTGGGAGGCGCAGATGGATCTGTAGAAGAAGTGGCAATGAAGGGCGGATTAAATAGCCGACGGAGACGAAGTGGGTACACACGGAAACGGCGTAGATCGTGACTCAGTGCGTGCGTGAACCGATGCGATCATCAATGTGTGAACGTGAATCGATGCGAGCGTGCTTTGCGTGCTCTGCGTTGGCGGCTGCCTGCCTCCCCCTTCTGCGTGCTCTGCGTTGGCGGCTGCCTACCTCCCACAACTGAATCGAGCGGCAGCCGTGCGGCGTGAACCGATGCCTTGACATATGGGCGCGAGCGTGCATGCAGCCTGCCCCTTCTGCCATCGGCACGTATGCCTGCGACGCGTGAAACGACGCCGCGGAGCGACTGAATCCACCGGCAACCGTGCGGCACGGATCGATGCGTGCGTGTCGGCGTGCATGCATGCGATTAGGTCTAGGTCACTAGATGCGTGCGTGGCGGCGTTCGCATGCATAGCAGGCTACATCGATGCCAAAGCCGGGCATGCATAGCAGGCTGCATCCATCGATAGCAGGCTTTTTTAATTTATTACCAACAAACTAACGGGCCCGTCGTATGAACACAAACACGGCCCAACCAGCGAAGCCACAACCACAGTCAACAGAGTCCAACGTGGCCCCACAAGTCACTTAACGGCCAAGACGGCAAACGTCTGTTATGAACATTTGTGAGAGTTTCAGATAAGGGAGTGGGGAAAAGTGAGCAAAAGTTTGAAGTGTGGGGAAAACTGAGCACAACTAAGGAATTGGGGATGGAATAAGCCCTATATTATTTTGAGAGTCTTATAAATAGTATGGCAATTTGCTTGGGTTATAAATTTAGTCCTAATATGATGGGTATTCAAGAGGGATATAATAAAAACTTTCATGAAGATCCTTGAATATATGTGAAGTTTGATTCCTTGCATTTGTTTTGAGATGTAAAGATGGTGATACTAGAGTCAAGCTAATGAGTAATTATGGTTTAGTAGGAATATTTGTGTTAAGTTTTGTGATTCCGGAAGAATGCACGTATGGTCTCTTGTTATGCTATGAAATTGAAGCATGAGTTATTATTGATTGTCATCCTTTGCATGGAGGTCAAGAGCGCGCGATGGTTAACTCCTACAAACCTCTCCACTAGGAGCATGCGTAGTAGTACTTTGCTTCAAGGGCTAATAAAGTTTTGCAATAAGCATGTGAGTTCATTATAACTAATGTGAGTCCATGGATTATACGCACTCTCACCTTTCCGCATTTTGCTAGCCTCTTCAGTATTGTGCATTGCCCTTTCTCACCATGAGATGTGGTGCAAACTTCGCTGGTGCATCCAAACACTTTGATATGATATGCTCTTTCACGCATAAGCCGCCTTATATCTTCCTCAAACGTATCAATGGGCCTAATAAGGCCAAGAGGTGGAAGGAAAGGGGGAGCCTTCATGGCCTTATTAGGCCCATTGATATTAATCTTGTATGTTTTATATGCATTATTATGCTATTTTATATCATTTTTTGGGACTAACCTATTAACCTAGTGCCAAGTGCCAGTTGTTGTTTCTTCGTTGTTTTTGCCTTTACAGAAAATCAATACCAAACAGACTTCGAATGGAACGAAACCTTTTGACAATTTTTCTTGGGCCACAAGACACGCTAGAAGCATCGGGAGGAGGCCAGAGGAGCCATGGGGTGGCCACAAGCTCATAGGGCGCGCCCTGGGGGGGGAGGGTGCGCCCCTAAGCTTGTGGGCCCCTCGTAGCCCCTCTAACCCTAATTCTTCTTCTATAAATACCCAAATATTCCCCGTAGACCAGAGGGCACACGAAAAATACTTTTTTGCCACCGCAGGTTTCTGTTCTCGCGAGATCCCATCTGGAGGCCTTTTTCGGTACTCTGCCGGAGGGGGGTTTGACTACGGAGGGCTTCTACATCAACCTTGCTGCCCTTCCGATGATATGTGAGTAGTTTACCACAAACCTACGGGTCCATAGCTAGTAGCTAGATGGCTTATTCTCTCTCTTTGATCTTCAATACAATGTTCTCCTCGATGTTCTTGGAGATCTATTCGTGTAATATTCTTTTGCAGTGCGTTTGTTGAGATCCGTTGAATTGTGGGTTTATGATCAGATTATTTATGAATATTATTTGAGTCTTATCTGAACTCTTTTATGCATGATTAAGATAGATTTGTATTTCTCTCTGGTATATTAATTTGGTTTGGCCAACTAGATTGATTTTTCTTGCAATGGGAGAGGTGCTTTGTAATGGGTTCAATCTTGCGGTGCTTATTCCGAGTGACAGAAAGTGACATGACACGTATTTGTATTATTTCCATTAAGGATAAGAAGATGGGGTTTGTTCATATTGATTGGATATATCCCTCTACATCATGTCATCTTGCTTAAGGCGTTACTCTGTTCTTGTTAACTTAGTACACTAGATGCATGCTGGATAGCGGTCGATGTGTGGAGTAATAGTAGTAGATGCAGGCAGGAGGCGGTCTACTTTTCACGGACGTGATGCCTATATTCATGATCATTGCCTTAGATATCGTCATAACTATGCACTTTTCTATCAATTGCTCAACAGTAATTTGTTCACCCACCGTATGCTTTCTTTCAAGAGAGAGGCCTCTAGTGAAAACTATGGCCCCCGGGTATATTTTTATCATAATATTTCCAGATCTATAAAACCAAAAACACAAAAATACCTTGCTGCAATTTATTTACTTTTATCCAATTTTGCACTTTTACTTATCTTTTATATCTATCACTATCAGATCTCATCCTTGCATGTAACCCTTTATTGTGTTGGTGCAATTATTTGTTTGTTTGTGTAGGTGCAATCATTGGTGACTTGTGTGTTCCTCTGATACGTCTCCGTCGTATCTACTTTTCATAACACTTTTCCTCTTGTTTTGGACTCTAATTTGCATGATTTGAATAACACTAACCCGGACTGATGCTGTTTTCAGCAGAACTATCATGGTATTGTTTTTGTGCTGAAATAAAAGTTCTCAGAATGGAACGAAACTTTGCGAGGATTTTTTATACAATAAAAGAGAATTATTGGAGCCAAGAACCACCGGAGGGGGGGCACTTGGGTGGGCACAACCCACCAGGGCGCGCCCCCTCCTGGCACGCCCAGGTGGGTTGTCCCCACCTGGTGGCCCCGCAGGCCTCAACCCTGATACTATAAAATCACATTTTTGGAGAAAAAATGAGGAAGGAATAATTATCGCGTTTCACAAGATGGAGTCGCCTCCTCCTCCTGGTCTTCATCGGCAGGCCAGATCTGGAGTCCGTTTGGGGCTCCAAAGAGGGGGATCTTCGATCTTCGTCATCACCAACCTTTCTCCATCGCAAATTCCATGATGCTCCCCACCCGAGTGAGTAATTCCTTCGTAGGCTCGCTGGTCGGTGAGGAGTTGGACGAGATTCATCATGTAATCGAGTTAGTTTTGTTAGGGCTTGATCCCTAGTATCCATTATATTCTGAGATTGATGTTGCTATGACTTTGCCATTCTTAATGCTTGTCACTTTGGGCCCGGGTGCCATGATTTCAGATCTGAACCATTTATGTCATCACCATTATATCTATGTTCTAGATACGATCTTGCAAGTTATAGTCACCTATTATGCGTTATGATCCGCAAACCCCGGAGTGGCAGAAGTCGATATACTTTCCGGTGATGACCGTAGTTTGAGGAGTTCATGTATTCACTATGTGTTAATGCTTTGTTCCGGTTCTCTATTAAAAGGAGGCATTAATATCCCTTAGTTTCCAATAGGGCCCCGCTGCCATGGGAGGGTAGGACAAAAGATGTCATGCAAGTTCTTTCCATAAGCACATATGACTATTTACGGGATACATGCCTACATTATATTTCTGAACTAGAGCTAGTGCCGTATCACCCTAGGTTATGACTGTTCTATGATGAATATCATCCAACAAATTCAACGATCCAATGCCTACGAATTTCTCTTATATTGTTCGTGCTAAGTTACGACTGCTATTGTTACTGTTACACTTGCTACAAAATCATTGCTACCACTATTACTATTACTATTGTTGTTGCTACTACTATCAAAACTATCATACTACTTTTTTATTGAGCACTTTTGCTGTAGATAATTAATCTCCAGGTGTGGTTAAATTGACAACTCAGCTGCTAATACTTGCAAATATTCTTTGTATCCCCATGTGTCGAATCAATAAATTTGGGTTGAATACTCTACCCTCAAAAACTGTTGCGATCCCCTATACTTGTGGGTTATCAAGACCTTTTTCTGGCGCCATTGCCGGGGAGCATAGCTATATTTGTTGAGTCACTTGGGATTATTATAAAATTATCACTATGAAGAATCTGAAGGATGCTAAGACTAAGATTTTTCCCTCCAAGACGAGGGGAGGTAAGGAACTTCCATCTAGCTCTGCACTTGATTCACCTTCTGTTATAAGTAGACCCGCAACACCTATTGATGATGCTACTTCTGCTATGAATGATACTCATGATGATGCTAGTACCTTGCTTGATGATAATGTGCCACTAGATGAATTTCTTGATGAACAACTTGCTAGAACTAAAGCTTTTGAGAATGCTGAAACTGATGAAATTGTTGAAACAGATGAAGAGCTTGAAACTGAAAATCTTGAAACACCTATTAGATCTAGTTCTCCTAGATATGAATTGCCCAAGATACCGGAAGGTTATGTTATGGATGAGGAGACAACTAGAGACTTTCTTGCTTGCAATGATAGGGATGATCTTATGTAATTATTATGCAAACTGAAAGAAAAATCTTCGAATGCTAGAATGAAATGTGATCCTAAGTTTTCTACTTCACCTATCTTTATAGATGATAAGGATTATGAATTCTCTGTCGACCCAGAGTTAATTACTTTGGTAGCTAGAATCTAATGCTTTCCATGGTTATGAAACTGAAACTGTTGTGGCACACCTTACTTAGTTGAATGACATAGCCACCGTTTTTGCTCATGATGAGAAAATTCACTACTATTATATTCTCAAATTATTTCCGTTCTCATTAAAGGGTGATGAGAAGACTTGGAATAATAATCTTGCTCCTGGTTGTGTGCGTAGTCCCCATGATATGATTCACTACTTCTTTGAAAAATATTTTCCTGCTCATAAGAAACAAGCTGCCTTACAGGAAATATTTAACTTTGTGTAAATTGAAGAAGAGAGTCTCCCACAAGCTTGGGGGAGGCTTCTCCATTTGCTGAATGCTTTGCCTGATCATCCTCTTAAGAAAAATGAAATACTTGACATCTTCTATAATGGACTAACCGATGATTCTAGGGATTTCCTAGATAGTTGTGCTGGTTGTGTTTTCAGGGAATGAACTGTTGAACAAGCTGAAGAATTATTGAATAACATATTGAAAAATTATGATGATTGGACTCTTCCTGAACCACCACCTAAACCCACTTTGAAGAAGAGGGGTATCTTATATCTCAGTCCTGAAGATACGCAAGAGGCAAAGAAATCTATGACGGAAAAAGGTATTAAAGCTGAGGATGTCAAAAATTTACCTCCTATTGAAGAAATACATGGGCTTGAAAGACCACCACCACCTAAGGTGGTAGAGGTAAATTCTTTAATGAAATTCAATGACAATGACAATCCTTATAATATGCATCCTAGTCAATGCCTTTATGAGTTTGATAATTACATTAGAAAGCAAGATCACTTCAATGCAAATGTTATGAAACAATTGAAATACAATTCTGATATGATTGCTCGCGTGAGTGACTTACTATTTAGAATTACCAATGATGTTAGAGGTGTAGGAAAGCATGCCTCTATGGTTCAAACTCAACTAGAACAACTTGCTAAATCTCCAAGAGAATTGCTTGATGAAATGAACATTAATATCAATGATCATGCTGTTAGAGTAATGACTAGAGGAGGTAGAATAACTCAGGAACCTCTTTACCCTGAGGGGCACCCTAGAAGAATTGAACAAGACTCCCAAAGAGTTAACACCGATGCACCTAATCCTTCTAAAAAGCAAAAGAAGAAGAAAAGTGATAGGACTTTGCATACCTCTAGTGAACCTGAAATAGAAAAACCTCCTGGAGCTAATAACGATGTTTCTATTTCTGATGCTGAAACTCAATCTGGTAACGAACACTCACCTTCTAATAATGAAAAAGATAATGATGAGGTTCATGAAGACACTCAAACAAATAATAAAGAACCATACAATGATGTTGAAATAGAACCAGCTGTTGATGTTGATAACCCACAACCCAAGAATAAAAGATATGATAAAAGAGACTTTGTTGCTAGAAAACATGGTAAGGAAAGAGAACCGTGGGTTCAAAAACCTATGCCCTTTCCACCTAAATCAACTAAGAAAAAGGATGATGAAGAATTTGAACGCTTTGCTGAAATGATTAGGCCAGTCTTTTTGCGTACTCGCTTGACTGATATCTTAAGAGTGACCCATTATGCAAAGTACATGAAAGACATCATCACTAATAAGAGAAAAATACCGGAAGCTAAAATCTCAACCATGCTTGCTAATTTTTTTAAGGATGGAGTACCTAAAAAACTTGGAGATCCGGGAATACCAACTATACCTTGCTCCATCAAAAGAAATTATGTGAAAAATACTTTATGTGATTTAGGAGCTGGTATTAGTGTTATGCCTTTCTCTTTATATAAAAGACTTGATTTGAATAAACTCACACCTACCAAAATATCTTTTCAAATGGCTGACAAATCAACTACCATACCTATCGGTATTTGTGAGGATGTGCCCGTTGTTGTTGCAAACGTTACTACCTTAACTGACTTTGTTATACTTGAGATGCCTAAGGACGACAACATGTCGATTATCCTTGGTAGACCCTTCTTGAACACTGCATGGGCTGTTATTGATTGCAACAAAAGCAAGGTCACTTCATATCAATGGTAATGAGCATACGGTGCACTTTCGAAAGAAACAATTCCAAGTGAATGGTATTAATGTTATTGAAAAATCTCCGACAATCACTATTGGAAGTTTTCAACTACCTCTACCTACTGCCAAAAAGAAATATGAAATACCTATTGTTGGGGACATTCATATTCCCGTTGAGGTAACTTAGTGTTTTACGAAAGTTCTTCGGTTTCATACTAATCGAAAGTGGTTGTTAATGAGACTTGATGAACCTTATTAATGGATCATTTTTTGAGAGGTATGAAGTTGACGAATTTAGTGAGAACTACCTTCTATCTTTACCTTTTGTTTTCTGTTTTTATTAGTTAAATGAAATAAAATGCCATGGTTTGTCTATTTTTCGAACTTTCCGTGCAACAAAAAATGACCCAAAAATAAAAGTTCTCGGAATGCTCGAAAAATTTAGTACAATTTTTTCTGAATATTTGATGCAAATAACATCAGAGGGGGGGGGGGGGGGTGCACCAGGTGGGCACAACCCACCTGGGCGTGCCAGCACCCCCAGGCGCACCCTGGTGGGTTGTGGTCCCCACGTGGGCCCCCTCACTTATCTCTTTAGCCCATGTCACCACCTACCTCTAGAAAAAAATCACCATTGCTCTCTCTCTCTCTCATGTTCTTTCTCTCAAACCCGCGGATTTCGATCTCTTTGCTCGAAGCTCCGTTTATGAAACTATTTTGGGGGATTGCTACTTGGTACATACGTGACTCCTCCATTGGTCCAATTAGTTTTTGCTTTAGTGGTTTATATTTTGAATAATTAGTTACTCTTGGTACTGCTGAAAATGAGCTTGCATGTTGAATTCTTGAAGCTCTCAGTAGTTTGAATGCTTGATATGGCCTCTATGCATCCCTATGAGTATTTGCTATCAATCTTGTAAAGTTTTGTTGAGAAAATTTTGTGGACTAATTTTTTTAGAATTTTGTTCATAGGAAAAAGATGAGTTTCTTTAGGAAGTTTGATTCCAAGAGGAACTCCATGGGGGTTATTGGGGAGTCGTCAGACAATGATCTTCACACCCGAAGAATGGTAGAGGTACGGCCGTGCGAATGGCCGTACAACCCATTCATGGATGGAGCCGAAATCCGTCAAGAGTTTGCACAATATGCTGCTAATGCCGGCCTCACCAACTTCATTGCAGCTGAGTGTGGACAATATCATCTCCTCACAAATTCCTTTGTGCAAAGTTTTCATTTCATAAGTAGGAATAATCCTCCTGAGGTGTAGTTTAATTTATATGCCGAAACCCATTAGATACCACTTACTGAATTTTGTGACATATGCTTGCTCCCTTCTGACGGGGATTTAATAGAGCCTAGGCCCGCAGAGTTTGATGGTTTTTACCACACTCTGATAGTGGGGGATGATAGAAGGGTGTCGAGTGTCACTGCCACTAGCTTGCAGTTTCCTTCTATGCATTATTTTGCTCTATTCATTCCGAAGTGTTTACTTGCTAGAGAGAAGGTAGGTGCACTCAGTGCCCCAGATTTTGCTGTCTTACGCCGTGCACTTTACGGCGATAACACTTATAGCTTGGGAGCTATTGTGGCACGTTGCCTCCACATTAACAGGTCCAAGGGTAAAATTCATGGCGATATTTATGCTACTCGCTTAGCGAGTCACTTTAACGTTTAGATACGCTAGCATGATTATCCCTTAGCCAAGGTTTACCTAGATCGTCGGGCTATGGCACATCATCAGTTTATTGATAGTGAGAACACTGACATTCCTGTTCCCTATAACCTGGTTTTCAGTGACAACACTCGTGATATTATTCCATTGCCTGCACCTTCTTTGTTTCATCATGTTGCCAGGGGCGGATACAGGATCCTGCCAGAGGATATCATTGCTTACCGGAACGCCCAGGCATCAGCAGAGGAGGAACCTCATGAGTGGGACCCTCAGGTGCCCGCTCCCCAGCACTTCAACGTGGGACCTGATGGATTTTTCGAGTGGTGATTACCAAGTTAGGCCAAAAGCGTAAGCTTGGGGAGTACATATTTCCACCGACATTACATTCATGTTCACACATTTCATCCCAGTTGTCGGTATTCACACTTTTTCATTGTATTATCCATGTTAGATTCATTTTCTCGCCTTCTTCTTGTGTGTTTGAAAAAAACATTGCTTGCTTCTTTTCGGTTTTTCTTTCTAGTGTAGTTAGTTGTAGTATTAAAAAGAAAACCCCAAAAGATTTCTTGATTCTTCTTTTTGCTTGTTGGGAGCTTTCCCGTGTAAATTGTTTTTCTCGTTTTTGCTTTTCTTTTCTTTGTATTTGCTTTCTTCCAAAAAAACCAAAAACTCCAAAAATATTTCAGTGTGTTTCTCTGAATTTCTTTTCTGTTTATTGAGTCATACCTAGGAGAAGACCACGATAAAAATGTTGAGTGGCTCTCATATGCATTATTGTTGATCTAACAAAGAGCCCATATTACCTTGTCTTCTCCTTTGAATAAAATGTTTGCAGATTCTAGCTTAGTCCATGACACTCGTGCACTATTATTATTTTCAAACCGTTCGGTCGTGCAAGTGAAAGGCAATAATGACGATATTTGATGAACTGGCTGTGGCAGGGAGAAACGGGTATGAACTCAACTTGTTCTGTTTTTGTAAATATGTTTAACCCAGTACCATGATTCAGTCTATTATGATCAAACATGTTTGCAGTGACAATTAGAGCTTATAGTTTCTCATGCCATGCTTAAGTAGCTAGGAGTGGATAATGATTTATCTTGGATGTCGGAATTGCATTAAAATGATTGTGATGTGGTATGATGATAATGAT
This sequence comes from Triticum aestivum, assembly GCF_018294505.1. Lineage (NCBI taxonomy): Eukaryota > Viridiplantae > Streptophyta > Magnoliopsida > Poales > Poaceae > Triticum > Triticum aestivum. The sequence goes on from NC_057802.1 coordinate 143,022,161, forward strand.
ATCCTCCTCTGAATGTTTTAGTGGCTTGACTTGGCACATGTTCATGCGTGTAGTTGAATTAAAACTAACATAGCCTCTATGATATTTATGTTCATGGTGTTCATATCCTACTCATGCTAGTATCCAATGTTACTTATGCATAATGCACGTTCATGACAGATTTCGCTCTCTAGCTGGCCGCTTCTCAACCTAATTGCTAGCCTTCGCCTGTACTAGGCGGAATTACTGCTTGTGCATCAAATCCTGAAACCCAAGTTATTCCAGATGAGTCCACCATACCTACCTATATGCGGTATTACCCTGTCGTCCTAAGTAATTTGCATGTGCCACCTCTAGAAACTTCAAATAAGTATCCTTTTGTGTGCCTGGATTGTTTATAGAGCGACATGAGGTAGTTGGTATCTTCCATGCTAAGCGGGTTATTCTCATGATGAGTGTTTATTCACTCGTCCTTGCATGGGAGGGGTGGTAATAGGGTGTGTGTGTGTGTTGTGTTGTGTGTGTGTGTGCAGGCACTGTTGACATTTGTTTGCATGAACCTCCTACTGGTTCGATAACCTTGGTTCTTAACCGAGGGAAATAATATCTGCTACTATACTACATCACCCTTCCTCTTCAGGGAAATTCGAACGCCTATCACAAGTAGCAGAAGAATTTCTGGCGCCGTTGTCGGGGAGGCTTCACCAAAAAAATACCGGTTTGTTCACACACATTTAGCATTTATTTGTTTTACTTTTATTTGCCATTACTTAAAAAAATAAAAATACAAAAAATATTTTGTGCGCTATCTTTGATTGAACTGCTATCATGTCTTCACCGATTGCTCCTCTCGCCACTAGTGGGGAGTCATATGATCACAAAGTTGTATTATTAAGTCTTATGAGAGATAATAACCCTAAAAGAAGATTTGATGAAATTTCTAATACTAATGAGCAAGCACATGAAACTCTTGCTAATGATGATCCTTCTGGTGAGAAATACCTACTATTTTGCATACGAAAATATTATGTATAGGTAGTGGTGATATAATTGGTAAAAATGATATTCAAGATTTCTTTACTTCTGTGGGAGCTTTACCAATGATAGGAGGATCCATTCTTTCTAGAACTACTAGTTTGTGGAAGCTATATCCTTGCGTATAGTTGAATTTGAAATACAATTTGTTCACATGCACCCTACTATACAATGAATATTACTAGAATTTTCCAATATTCATCATCCATTGGTTAGACATTTGACTACAATATTTTTGGTACATGAATTTGGTTACATAATGCATGAGGCTAGAGAGATATTTTCTTATTACAAAATAAACCATGAATGTCCACCTATAGAGGACATCCTTTATGATCAAGATAAGATAAGAATATTGAAATCTATGGACTATGTTGCTTACAATGAAAATCTTAGGAAAAAGGTTTCCCCATCTGTTTTGGTTGAAAAACTTTATAAACATAATGATGAATTTTCTATAAGGAATAATGGACTAGGCTATGTGCTTGGAAAACGATTGCGTGAGTACCTCTATAGAAACCTATATAATGAATAAATAGCTATCACTTATAAAGGACCAAAAGAGGAACCTCCTCCACCTAAAATAGATCTTTCGAATGAGGAACCTATTAAAATTAGTCCCTTAAATTATCATTGCTTGCCAATTAGGAACTTGCTATGGAGAGAAGGGAGTATGAGAGGAACTTGGGCGATCTTCAATATGACTACACTTGAAACTATGCATTATGGCTAGCTAGGGGCATTAAACAATAGCACTCGTTGGGAGGCAACCCAATAGTTATCTATTTTTCTTTATTTTATTTTTGTGTGCCAACATGATTATCATTACTATAATGAATATGTTTTTTTGAGTTTTGTTTCAAGTAAAGCCTTTGGGATGATTTGGATCATAGCTGAATTGATTCTGTGAAAAGCCAGAAACTTTTGCGCCCAGTATTTGAATTTACATTTATTACAGGTATGTGATCTTGGTCTGAATTTTTTACACAGTATCGTGATACAAATTTCCTATGTTTTAGTGTTACATAAGTATGGTTTTAGTTCTATCATTACAGACTGTTCTATTTTAGAAATATTATGTTTTTATTGCATAGTGTGCTTATTTTGATGACGCTATGGATTATATCGAGGGGTATAAGTCATGGAGAAGTTAGAATACCGTACGTATTATGTAAGAACAATCATGAATTTATTTATAACATTACCTAAGTTAATGGTTTACCGATTATACTAATGGATCTCACGAGGTTCTGTTGAGTTTTGTGTGCTGAAGTTTTCAAGTTTTGGGTGTGATGATGGTAGGTGAAGGAATAAGGAGCGGCAAGACCCTAAGTTTTGGGATGCCCAAGGCACCCCAATGTAATATTCAAGGAAGACCCAAGCATCTAAGCTTGGGGATGCCCCAGAAGGCATCCCCTCTTTCATCTCCAATCTATCCGTATATTACTCGGAGCTATACTTTTATTCATCACATGATATGTGTTGGAGCATCGAATCACATACTTAAGGGTCATGCATCTGCTGATTACTAGACATGGAGTCTTTGAGAAAGAAACTGGAAAAGGTTCGGAGACAACAAAAAGTTTCGGGCGAAAAACCGGAAAAGTTCCAGAGTAATAACATCATACAGGAAATGTTCCAGAACGCCTCCAAAATTATTTTAGGGGGTGCCATAGGTGTTGTGAACCTTCGGGAATTTTTCTACATGGGGGGGGGGCACCCAAGGGGCTTCCTCCCAACTCTTGTGGCTTTTGGGTGGAAAATATCCGGGGTCTTTGTGGTCTTTTCCCCCTAGCCTCTACCTCTTGCTCGCACTATAAATAGAGGTGGAGAGAGATCTCCATTTCATCCCAAGTTCTCTTTCAACATATTCCATGAAATGATCTAGCTTTCGATCTCTGTCCCCACGATATAGTTTTGTACACTAAAAGGTTGTCTAGTCTTTGCTAGGGCCTAGTTCTCGAAGACGAAGCCATGCTGGATAGTTGAGACTGGATATGTGTAACCTGGTAGACAAGTCATAGTTTCGATCATAGTTCAAGAGACACCACTACTGCAGGATGCTGCTAACGTGACACTACGATCGAAGACCCTTTGACGAAACTGTGTGTGATGCATTAATCGCAAACGGAGATGTAAAAAACCCGTCAAAAAAGGTGCAAAACGTTTGCGATGGCGGAGCCATCAAACATGGTTCAGATTTTAGTTGCTTGTGCGATGCAGGGCACACGGTTAATCCATTCAAACTGTTTGCGATGAGGCAGAACAACAGAAACGGGCAGCCATATCAATGTGTGTGCGATATACGGCATATAGTTCGCTCCGATGAACTGTTTGCTATTAGGGAGTGTAACAGAAGCGGTTAGCCAGATCAAGGTGTGTGTGATATACGACATATGGTTCACTCGGACAAACTGGTTTCGATTAGGGAACACAACAGAAACGGTTCAACTTAACAACATGTGTGTGATACGATGCAAATAGCCGACTTGGATGAACTGTTTGTGATGAGAAATTACAACACAGATGGTTAATACAGTTAGTTCGTGTGCGATTCTGTGTGTACAAGAAACTTTGAAAAATCCAAGCCAGTTGCTTGCGGTGGCTAGGAGTATCACACACGATGCATCTGGGAGTACTCGTGTGCGATGATTAGTAAGTTACACAAACGTTTCCTTATGTTAACACGTCTGTGATAAATAACACGTGGCACCAGATACGGTATTCGGGTTGTGTGTGTGCTCCACTTAGTCTTCCTGTGCTCCAGCGAATGCTTCCCGCGCTCCACAGGGGTGAGTTGTAAAATCCATGCCTCTTCCCTCATCGGTTTCTGATACGTCTCCGTCGTATCTATAATTTTTGATTGTTCCATGCCAATATTATACAACTTCCATATACTTTTTGGCAACTTTTTATACTATTTTTGGGACTAACATATTGATCCAGTGCCCAGTGCCAGTTCCTGTTTGTTGCATGCTTTATGTTTTGCAGAAACCCCATATCAACCGGAATCCAAACGGGATAAAAACGGACGGAGAATATTTTTGGAATATTTGGAGAATTCCGGAAGAAAAATCCACGCGAGACGGTGCCCGAGGGAGGCACGAGGTAGGGGGGCGCGCCCCTGACCCTCGTGGCCCCCCCGTAAGGCGGTTGATGCCCTTCTTCGGCCGCAAGAAAGCTAATTTTTGGTAAAAAATCACGGCGAAGGTTTCAGTCCAATCGGAGTTACGGATCTCCATATATATACGAAACGGTGAAAGGGCAGCAGAGAAGAGCGCAGAAACAGAGAGAGACAGAGAGAGAGATCCAATCTCGGAGGGGCTCTCGCCCCTCCCACGCCATGGAGACCGTGGACCAGAGGGGAAACCCTTCTCCCATCTAGGGAGAAGGTCAAGGAAGAAGAAGAAGGCGGGGGGACTCTCTCCCCCTCGCTTCCGGTGGTGCAGGAACGCCGCCGGGGACCATCATCACCACCGCGATCTACACCAACACCTCCGTCATCTTCACCAACATCTCCATCACCTTTCCCCCTCTATCTACAGCGGTCCACTCTCCCGCAACCCGCTGTACCCTCTACTTGAACATGGTGCTTTATGCTTCATATTATTATCCAATGATGTGTTGCCATCCTATGATGTCTTAGTAGATTTTCGTTGTCCTATCGGTGGTTGATGAATTGCTATGATTGATTTAATTTGCTTGTGGTTATGTTGCTGTCCTTTGGTGCCCATCATATGAGCGCGCGCGTGGATCACACCATAGGGTTAGTTGTATGTTGATAGGACTATGTATTGGAGGGCAAGAGTGGCAGAAGCTTCAACCTAGCATAGAAATTGATGCATACGGGATTGAAGGGGGACCAATATATCTTAATGCTATGGTTGGGTTTTACCTTAATGAACGTTAGTAGTTGCGGATGCTTGCTAATAGTTCCAATCATAAGTGCATAGAATTCCAAGTCAGGGATGACATGCTAGCAGTGGCCTCTCCCACATAAAACTTGCTATCGGTCTAGTGAAGTAGTCAATTGCTTAGGGACAATTTCGCAACTCCTACCACCACTTTTCCACACTCTCTATATTTACTTTATTGTGTATTTACCTAAACAACCCCTACTTTTTTATTTACGTGCTCTTTATTAACTTTCCAACCTAATCCAAAAACACCTACAAAGTACTCCTAGTTTAATACTTGTTCTAGGTAAAGCGAACGTTAAGCGTGCGTAGAGTTGTATCGGTGGTCGATAGAACTTGAGGGAATATTTGTTCTACCTTTAGCTCCTCGTTGGGTTCGACACTCTTACTTATTGAAAGAGGCTACAATTGATCCCCTATACTTGTGGGTTATCAAGACGTTTTTCTGGCGCCGTTGCCGGGGAGCAATAGCGTGGGGTGAATATTCTCGTGTGTGCTTGTTTGCTTTATCACTAAGTAATTTTTATTTGCTGTTCTTAGTTGTTTTCTATCTTTAGTTATGGGTAGGAAACGCAAAATACCAAAAAAATTAGTTGTACCTACTGAACCAATGGTTGAAGAACCACTCAAAATCTATCACAGCCCTGAAGCTTTTTACTTGGATCATCTTCGATCCCTATGTGCTCGTGCTGAAACCCCAACTAGCTTAGTTGAGGGGAAATCTTTAGATGAGCATGCTTGTTATGTGCGACACCGTATATCTGAAAAAGGGAAACTTTTACTGGGTCAAATTCATCGTTTGCAATGCTATGCTTCGAATTTATGTGAAATATATGATTTTACTTGTTGTTCTGAAAACCCTAAGAAACACCTTCCCTATCAATGTGAGTTTAGTGATAAGAGAATCGTATCTTCGTATGCTAAGGGTGTTTATAGTTACTATGATGTTCAACAAATTGAAGAATTTGTTGCTTTTAAGGGTGCTTATGAAATTGCTTCTTTGATTGAAAAGTATGGTGCTACTCTTTACAAATCTGAAAATTTTGCCATACTTAAATATTGCTATGATAATTATGCTTCTAATGCCTATGTTGAACCATATATTGAGGACTACTCCGCTGTCCAAGAAGAGATTAATATTTTGCAGGAGTCTATGGAAGAAGAAATTGATGAAATTGTGAGCTCATTGGATGAAAAACATGATGAGGAGAGCGAAGAACAAATGGAGGAAGAGTGGATTAGCTACCCGTGCCCACCTTCTAATGAGATTAACTCTTCAACTCATACATTGTTTAATTTCCCTTCGTGCTTACCGAAGGATGATTGCTATGATGAACTCATACATTGTTATGATCCCGTTGATTCTCTTGAAATTCCCTTTTTGATGATGCTTGCTATGCTTGCGGCCATGTTGCCAATATGAATGATGCTTATGGAGATGAACTTGTTATAGTTCCTTATGTTAAACATGAAATTTTTGCTATTGCACCCACGCATGATAGTCCTATTATCTTTTTGAATTCTCCCGACTACACTATATCGGAGAAGTTTGCATTTATTAAGGATTATATTGATGGGTTGCCTTATACCGTTGCACATGATGATTTTGATTAATATAATGTGCATGTGCTTGCTGCTCCTACTTGCAATTATTATGAGAGAGGAACTATATGTCCACCTCTCTATGTTTCCCACACGATAAAATTGCAAGAAACTGTTTATACTATGCATTGGCCTTTACTTTGTGTGCATGAACTGTTCTTTTATGACATGCCGATGCATAGGAAGAGATTTAGACTTCGTTATGGCTTGATATATGTTACTTTTTTCTCACTACTAAATTACAAATCATTGCTAATTAAAATTGGCTTTGATATACCTTGGGATCCGGGTGGATCCACTACTTGAGCACTATATGCCTAGCTTAATGGCTTTAAAGAAAGCGCTGCCAGGGAGACAACCCGGAAGTTTTAGAGAGTCATTTATTTCTGTTGTGTGCTTTTATAAAGTTTAGAAATAAAAATAATGTGCCAAGGTTTGCCTTTAGGACGTTTACGATGCTTGTTGGTTTGTGCGGTGCAGGACAGAAACTTTGGCTGTAGTGCGCGATTTTAAATTTTCTACTGGAACGTCAAATGGTTCTGATTCTTTTTGCACTGTATTTCTATACAAATTTTTTATTTTTCGTAATTTTGGAAGAATTTTTCAAGTACCATAAGTATGGTGAATGTTCAGATTATTACAGACTGTTCTGTTTTAGACAGATTCTGTTTTTGATGCATAGTTTGCTTGTTTTGATGAAACTATCGATTTATATCAGTGGATTAAGCCATGAAAAAGTTATACTACAGTAGACACAATGAAAAAACAAAATATGAATTGGTTTGCAACAGTACTTAGAGTAGTGATTTGCTTTATTATACTAACGGATCTTACCGAGTTTTCTGTTGAAGTTTTGTGTGGATGAAGTGTTCGATGATCGAGAAGGTCTCGATGTGAGAAGAAGGAAGAGAGGCAAGAGCTCAGGCTTGGGGATGCCCGAGGCACCCCAAGTAAATATTCAAGGATACTCAAGTGTCTAAGCTTGGGGATGCCCCGGAAGGCATCCCATCTTTCTTCAACAAGTATCGGTATGTTTTCGGACTCGTTTCGTTCATGCGATATGTGCAAATCTTGGAGCGTCTTTTGCTTTAGTTTTCATTTTTATTTTATGCACCATGCTGGTATGAGATAGTCCTTGTTTGATTTATAGAATGCTCTTTGCACTTCACTTATATTCTTTGAGTATGGCTTTATAGAATGCTTCATGTGCTTCACTTATATTATTTGAAGTTTGGATTGCCTGTTTCTCTTCACATAGAAAACCGCCATTTGTAGAATGCTCTTTTGCTTCACTTATATTTGTTTGAGTGTGGGCATATCTTTTGTAGAAAGAATTAAACTCTCTTGCTTCACTTATATCTATTCAGAGAGATGATAGGAATTGGTCATTCACATGGTTAGTCATAAAATCCTACATAAAACTTGTAGATCACTAAATATGATATGTTTGATTCCTTGCAATAGTTGTGCGATATAAAGGTGGTGATATTAGAGTCATGCTAGTTGAGTAATTGTGAAATTGAGAAATACTTGTGTTGAGGTTTGCAAGTCCGGTAGCATGCACGTATGGTGAACCGTTATGTAACGAAGTTGGAGCATGAGGTATTTATTGATTGTCTTCCTTATGAGTGGCGGTAGGGGACGAGCGATGGTCTTTTCCTACCAATCTATCCCCCTAGGGGCATGTGTAGTAGTACTTTGCTTCGAGGGCTAATAAACTTTTGCAATAAGTATATGAGTTCTTTATGACTAATGTGAGTCCATGGATTATACGCACTCTCACCCTTCCATCATTGCTAGCCTCTTCGGTACCGTGCATTGCCCTTTCTCACCTCGAGAGTTGGTGCAAACTTCGCCGGTGCATCCAAACCCCGTGATACGATACGTTCTGTCACACATAAACCTCCTTATATCTTCCTCAAAACAGCCACCATACCTACCTATCATGGCATTTCCATAGCCATTCCGAGATATATTGCCATGCAACTTCCATCATCATCATATACATGACTTGAGCATTTATTGTCATATTGCTTTGCATGATCATAAGATAGCTAGCATGATGTTTTCATGGCTTGTCCGTTTTTTGATGTCATTGCTATGCTAGATCATTCCACATCCCGGTACACCGCCGGAGGCATTCATATAGAGTCATATCTTTGTTCTAGTATCGAGTTGTAATATTGAGTTGTAAGTAAATAAAAGTGTGATGATCATCATTATTAGAGCATTGCCCCATTAAAAAAAAGAGGAGAGGCCAAAGAAGCCTAAATAAAAAAGGGGGGCCAAAGAAGCCCGCAAAAAAGGGGCAATGTTACTATCCTTTTACCACACTTGTGCTTCAAAGTAGCACCATGTTCTTCATATAGAGGGTCTCTTGAGTTATCACTTTCATATACTAGTGGGAATTTTCATTATACAACTTGGCTTGTATATTCCAACGATGGGCTTCCTCAAATGCCCTAGGTCTTCATGAGCAAGCAAGTTGGATGCACACCCACTTAGTTTCCGTTTGAGCTTTCATATACTTATAGCTCTAGTGCATCCGTTGCATGGCAATCCCTACTCCTCACATTGACATCAATTGATGGGCATCTCCATAGCCCGTTGATTAGCCGCGTCGATGTGAGACTTTCCCCTTTTTGTCTTCTCCACAAAACCCCCATCATCATATTTTATTCCACCTATAGTGCTATGTCCATGGCTTGCACTCATGTATTGCGTGAGGGTTGAAAAGGCTGAAGCGCGTTAAAAAGTATGAACCAATTGCTCGGCTTGTCATCGGGGTTGTGCATGATTTGAATGCTTTGTGTGGTGAAGATGGAGCATAGCCAGACTATATTATTTTGTAGGGATGAGCTTTCTTTGGCTATGTTATTTCAATAAGACATAATTTCTTGGTTGGTATGCTTGAAGTATTATTGTTTTTATGTCAAAAGATAGACTATTGCTTTGAATCACTCATGTCTTAATATTCATGCCATGATTAGATTATGTGATCAAGATTATGCTAGGTAGCATTCCACATCAAAAATTATCTTTTTATCATTTACCTACTCGAGGACGAGCAGGAATTAAGCTTGGGGATGCTGATACGTCTCCGTCGTATCTATAATTTTTGATTGTTCCATGCCAATATTCTACAACTTTCATATACTTTTTGGCAACTTTTTATACTATTTTTGGGACTAACATATTGATCCAGTGCCCAGTGCCAGTTCTTGTTTGTTGCATGTTTTATGTTTCGCAGAAACGCCATATCAAACGGAATCCAAACGGGATAAAAACGGACGGAGAATATTTTTGGAATATTTGGAGAATTCCGGAAGAAAATCCACGCGAGACGGTGCCCGAGGGAGGCACGAGGCAGGGGGGCGCGCCCCACCCCCTGGGCGCGCCCCTGACCCTCGTGGGCCCCCCGTAAGGCGGTTGATGCCCTTCTTCGGCCGCAAGAAAGCTAATTTTTGGTAAAAAATCACGGCGAAGGTTTCAGTCCAATTGGAGTTACGGATCTCCATATATATATGAAACAGTGAAAGGGCAGCAGAAAAGAACGCAGAAACAGAGAGAGACAGAGAGACAGATCCAATCTCGGAGGGCCTCTCGCCCCTCCCACGCCATGGAGACCATGGACCAGAGGGGAAACCCTTCTCCCATCTAGGGAGAAGGTCAAGGAAGAAGAAGAAGGAGGGGCTCTCTCCCCCTCGCTTCCGGTGGCGCCGGAACGCCGCCGGGGGCCATCATCATCACCGCGATCTACACCAACACCTCCGTCATCTTCACCAACATCTCCATCACGTTTCCCCCTCTATCTATAGCGGTCCACTCTCCCGCAACCCGCTGTACCCTCTACTTGAACATGGTGCTTTATGCTTCATATTATTATCCAATGATGTGTTGCCATCCTATGATGTCTTAGTAGATTTTCGTTGTCCTATCGGTGGTTGATGAATTGCTATGATTGATTTAATTTGCTTGTGGTTATGTTGCTGTCCTTTGGTGCCCATCATATGAGCGCGCGCGTGGATCACACCATAGGGTTAGTTGTATGTTGATAGGACTATGTATTGGAGGGCAAGAGTGGCAGAAGCTTCAACCTAGCATAGAAATTGATGCATACGGGATTGAAGGGGGACCAATATATATTAATGCTATGGTTGGGTTTTACCTTAATGAACGTTAGTAGTTGCGGATGCTTGCTAATAGTTCCAATCATAAGTGCATAGAATTCCAAGTCAGGGATGACATGCTAGCAGTGGCCTCTCCCACATAAAACTTGCTATCGGTCTAGTGAAGTAGTCAATTGCTTAGGGACAATTTCGCAACTCCTACCACCACTTTTCCACACTCGCTATATTGACTTTATTGTGTCTTTTCCTAAACACCCCCTACTTTTTATTTACGTGCTCTTTATTATCTTGCAAACCTATCCAAAAACACCTACAAAGTACTCCTAGTTTAATACTTGTTCTAGGTAAAGCGAACGTTAAGCGTGCGTAGAGTTGTATCGGTGGTCGATAGAACTTGAGGGAATATTTGTTCTACCTTTAGCTCCTCGTTGGGTTCGACACTCTTACTTATAGAAAGAGGCTACAATTGATCCCCTATACTTGTGGGTTATCAGTTTCCCACCACTAGCTAATAGCTTACTGCATATAACCCAGGCGCCAATGCACAGTCGTGACACTCTACGCAGATCTAGTCCTCACCCATCTACCATTAGTTATTCCAAGCATGCCAGGCAACGACCAAAGCTTCAACGTCGACGCCTACCTGCGTTACATATTCGGCGAGGAGAACGAGCTGGAGCAGGTCGGGGAGCAAGAGCTTCATCGGCCAGTGCAGGCACCATGGCCCATCGGCAGCAATATCGGTGTGACAGTCCTTGGGCGCACAATCGACATATTGCAGAAGAGGTGTGATGAGCAGTTTTCCATCCACCATGCAAAAGATCCAGAGCTGCTCGACGGCATGATCGACGACCCACCCAAAGAGCCGCCGTCACCAGTGCTCATCGAGAGCTAGATGCCCCGCAAGGAATGGGTAGAGGACCTCTGCGATTCAGTCAAGAGACAGGAAGCCTGCGGCTTCATCATTGCCCGCGACAGCCGTGTCAACCTTGATCCCGATGATGTGGTGGCCAGGCTGGAGTGTATCCTTGGCGGAGTTGACATCCCCGACAAAGTAGAACATCGCCAACGTTATATCTTGAGGATGCACGTGATTGACGGAATTTTCTACCAGGCCATAAACATGGAAATGGAGCGGTTCTGCGGAGATATCATGCGCGCGATTGCATGCTGTCAAGCTCTTCTGGAAGAGGCCCAACAGCCCCAAGAGCCTCCCAGCGCCAGCAGCTCCGTAGGCGGAGGCGGGTCGGGATACTTGGAGTGAACGGCCGCAAGGGTGCTATGCTGATCATGGAGTCTGAGAAGACCGTCATCGAAAGGCTGCCAGCTTAGCCTATATTTTATTATAATTGTATGCATATGTAGGCCGTGAGTGTTTTGGGCCTTGCCGCATGTGGCATTTTAAATTATCCTGAATATGTAAAACAATTATTAAGAATTATTAACCGTTGCCATTGTAAATTTGCCTCAACGGCGAGCAGAGCGCGCGCAGGGACGTCAGAGGGGAGCGCGCCGCGGCCGCCTCAATGGCGAGCAAAACGCCCGGACGGACATGAGCAGAACGTGACCGCGGATTACATTACACTGGGCATCAAAGGTTGCCACTTTTCCAAACACTTTTGCCCTTGTTTTGGACTCTAACTTGCATGATTTGAATGGAACTAACCCGGACTGACGTTGTTTTCAGCAGAATGGCCATGGTGTTTTTTTGTGCAGAAATAAAAGTTCTTGGAATGACCTGAAACTTCACAAAGAATATTTTTGGAATTAATAAAAAATACTGGCGAAAGAATGAACACCAGGGGGCCCACACCCTGTCCATGAGGGTGGAGGGCGCGCCCACCCTCCTGGGGCGCGCCCCCTACCTCGTGGGCCCCCTGAGGCTCCACGGACCTCAACTCCAACTCTATATATTCACGTTCGGGGAGAAAAAAATCAGAGAGAAGGATTCATCACGTTTTACGATACGGAGCCGCCGCCAAGCCCTAATCTCTCTCGGGAGGGCTGATCTGGAGTCCGTTCGGGGCTCCGGAGAGGGGAACCCGTCGCCATCATCATCATCAACCTTCCTCCATCACCAATTTCATGATGCTCACCGCCGTGCGTGAGTAATTCCATCGTAGGCTTGCTGGACGGTGATGGGTTGGATGAGATTTACCATGTAATCGAGTTAGTTTTGTTAGGGTTTGATCCCTAGTATCCATTATGTTCTAAGATTGATGTTGCTATGACCTTGCTATGCTTAATGCTTGTCACTAGGGCCCGAGTGCCATGATTTCAGATCTGAACCTATTATGTTTTTATGAATATATGTGAGTTCTTGATCTTATCTTGCAAGTCAATAGTCACCTACTATGTGTTATGATCCGGTAACCCTGAAGTGACAATAATCGGGATCACTCCCGGTGATGACCGTAGTTTGAGGAGTTCATGTATTCACTAAGTGTTAATGCTTTGGTCCGGTACTCTATTAAAAGGAGGCCTTAATATCCCTTAGTTTCCAATAGGACCCCGCTGCCACGGGAGGGTAGGACAAAAGATGTCATGCAAGTTCTTTTCCATAAGCACGTATGACTATATTCGGAATACATGCCTACATTACATTGATGAACTGGAGCTAGTTCTGCGTCACCCTATGTTATAACTGTTGCAGGAATCGCATTCGACATAATTATCCATCACTGATCCAATGCCTGCGAGCTTTTCACATATTGATCTTTGCTTAGTTACTTTTCCGTTGCCACTGTTACGATTACTACAAAACTGCTACTGTTACTTTTGCCACCGTTACTGTTACGTCCATACTACTTTGCTACTAAATACTTTGCTACAGATATTAAGTCTTACAGGTGTGGTTGAATTGAAAACTCAACTGCTAATACTTGAGAATATTCTTTGGCTCCCCTTGTGTCAAATCAATAAATTTGGGTTGAATACTCTACCCTCAAAAACTGTTGCGATACCCTATACTTGTGGGTTATCAAGACTACTTTCTGGTGCCGTTGCCGGGGAGCATAGCTCTATTCTTTGAGTCACTTGGGATTTATATCTACTGATCACTATGAGGAACATGAAATACGAAAAAACCAAGATTTATCCCTCAACTACGAGGGGTGGTAAGGAATTGTCATCTAGCTCTGCACTTGATTCACCTTCTATATGAGTAAATTTGCGACACCTACACGTGCTATTGATTCTGATATGTCGCATGTTATTAATGATGCCACTTTTGCTATGCATGATGCTTATGATGAAACTACTTATATGCTTGATAATACTTTGCCACTAGGTGAATTTCTTGATGAACAACTTGCTAGGGTTAGCGAGAATGAAATTATTGAAACTGATAATATTGATGAAAGTGATGATGAAGATTCTCCCCCTAGATATGAATTGCCTGATGTGCCTGAGGGTTATGTTATGGATGAAGAAACTGCTAGAGACTTTTTTGCTTGCAAAGATAGATATGATCTTAAGAAACTGTTAGTTAAGCTGAAAGAAAATTCTTTGAATGCTAGAATGAAATATGACCCTGCTTTTGCTACTTCACCTATCTGTATTTCCGATAAGGATTATGATTTGTCTGTCGAACCTAAGTTAGTTACTTTGGTTGAATCTGATCCTTTTTATGGCTATGAATCTGAAACTGTTGTGGCACATCTTACTAAATTAAATGATATGGCCACCCTATTCACTCATGAGGAAAAAATTCGTTACTACTATATCCTTAAGCTATTTCCCTTCTCATTAAAGGGTGATGCTAAAACATGGTTTAATTCCCTTGCTCCAGGTTGTGTGCGTCGTCCCCAGGATATGGTTTATTACTTCTCTGCTAAATATTTCCCCACTCATAAGAAACAAGCTACCTTAAGGGAAATATATAATTTCGTGCAAATTGAAGAAGAGAGTCTCCCACAAGCTTGGGGGAGGCTTCTCTATTTACTTAATGCTTTCCCTGATCATCCTCTCAAGAAAAATGAAATACTTGATATCTTTTATAATGGACTAACCAATGCTTCCAGAGACCACCTGGATAGTTATGCTGGTTGTGTTTTCAGGGAAAGAACTGTTGATCAAGCTGAATTGCTACTGAAGAATATTTTGAGTAATGATAATGATTGGACACTTCCTGAACCAACTCCTAAGCCAACTCCGAAGAAAAGGGGTATTCTATTTCTCAGTCCTGAAGATATGCAGGAGGCAAAGAAATCTATGAAAGAAAAGGGTATTAAAGCTGAAGATGTTAAGAATTTACCACCTATTGAAGAAATACATGGTCTTGATAACCTGACACAGGTAGTAAAGGTAAATTCTCTCTATAGATTTGATGAAGGTGATATTCCTCGTACTAAGTTTTCTAGCTAATGCTTGGATGAGTTTGATAATTTTATTGTTAAACAAGAAAACTTGAATGCTTATGTTGGTAGACATTTGAAACGTAATGCTTATATGATTGAACACTTGAGTGATTATATGTCTAGAGTTAAAGGTGACCTTAAACTCATTAGTAAACATGCTTCTATGGTTACCACTCAAGTAGAACAAGTGCTTAACGCACAATATGATTTGCTCAATGAACTAAATAATAAGAAAAACGATAATGCTGTTAGAGTTGTGACTAGAGGGGGTAGAATGACTCAGGAACCATTGTATCCTGAGGACCACCCTAAGAGAATTGAGCAAGATTCTTAGAGAACTAATGTTGATGCACCTAGTTCTTCTAAGAAGAAGAAAAAGAAAAATGATAGGACTTTGCAAGATTCTAGTGAACCTGTTGTTGACACACCTGAGAATCCCAATGATATTTCTGTTTGTGATGCTGAAACACAATCTGGTAATGAACATGAACCCAGTGATAATGTTAATGATGATGTTCATATTGATGCTCAACCTAGCAATAACAATGATGTAGAGATTGAACTTGCTGTTGATCTTGATAACCCACAATCAAAGAATCAACTTTATGATAAGAGAGACTTCGTTGCTAGGAAGCACGATAAAGAAAGAGAACCATGGGTTCAGAAACCCATGCCTTTTCCTCCTAAACCATCCAAGAAAAAGGATGATGAGGATTTTGAGCGCTTTGCTGAAATGATTAGACCTATCTTTTTGCGTATGCGTTTGACTGATATGCTTAAAATGAATCCTTATGCTAAGTATGTGAAAGATATTGTTACAAATAAAATAAAGATACCGGAAGCTGAAATTTCCACCATGCTTGCCAATTATACTTTTTAAGGGTGGAATACCAAAGAAACTTGGAGATCCAGGAGTACCAACTATACCATGCTCCATTAAAAGAAACTATGTTAAAACTGCTTTATGTGATCTTGGAGCCGGTGTTAGTGTTATGCCTCTCTCTTTATATCGTAGACTTGATTTGAATAAGTTGACACCTATTGAAATATCTTTGCAAATGGCCAATAAATCAACTGCTATACCTGTCGGTATTTGTGAGGATGTGCCTGTTGTGGTTGCAAATGTTACTATTTTGACGGACTTTGTCATTCTTGATATTGCCGAGGACGATAGTATGTCGATTATCCCTGGTAGACCCTTTTTGAATACTGCAGGGGCTGTTATTGATTGCAACAAAGGCAATGTCACATTTCATGTTAATGGTAATGAGTATACGGTACACTTTCTGAGGAAACAACCTCAAGTCCACAGTATCAATTCTATTGGGAAAATTTTAACGATTATTATTGGAGGTTTTGAATTTCCTCTTCCGACTGTCAAGAAGAAATATGATATTCTTATTGTTGGGGACATGCATATCCCCGTTGAGGTAACCTAGTGTTATTCGAAAATTCTCCGGTTTCATGTTATTCGGAAAGAGTTTGTTAACAAGACTTGATCAACCTTGTTAATGGATTCCTTTTGATGAGCATGAGATGGATGAAGTTAGAAAGCACAACTTTATGTACCCTCCTTTTACTTTCTGTTATTTAGATTAAATAAAGCAAAAATAGTATTTTTCTGTCTGTTTTCTGAATTATCCTTGCAATAAAAAATACCCCGAAAATAAAAGTTCTCCAAATGTCCTGAAAATGAAATATGATTTTTGTTGAATATTTAAGAATATCTGGCACTTAGAACACACCAGGGGGAGCCACCACCTGGCCACGAGGGTCCAGGGTGCGCCCACCCCCCTAGGGCGCGCCCCCTGCCTCATGGACCCCACGTGGCCCCCCTCCACTTATTCCAGCACCCACTCACTTCGTCTTCCTCCAGAAAAAAATCCTCCCATAGCTCAAACCCGTGTTCTAGCCCATCTTGCTGCCATTTTCGATCTCCTTGCTGAAAGCTCCATTCACAAAACTGTTTGGGGGAGATTGTTCTTCGAGGTAGAAATATGTTTAGGAAAATATACCAAGGTGGTTCCTCAAGGAAGCAAGGACCAAGGCTCGCGATACGTGAGCCGGAAGATGAACCACCGAGGGAAGCTCAAGTGCGGCCTTGCGAATGGCCGTCAGAGGATT
Source organism: Triticum aestivum (assembly GCF_018294505.1). Classification (NCBI taxonomy): domain Eukaryota; kingdom Viridiplantae; phylum Streptophyta; class Magnoliopsida; order Poales; family Poaceae; genus Triticum; species Triticum aestivum. The sequence goes on from NC_057802.1 coordinate 143,039,306, forward strand.
TTATGGTCCGGGCAGGCATCAAGGAAGAATTTGACGTGTATGTGCGTAATGCTGATCTTGAGGGCTTCGTGTGAGATAAGTGCCCGCAATACCACTACCTAACTAATTCCTTTGTGAGAAGGTTTAATTTTCATCCTCGCGCAATTCTCACACTGTTTTATTTGATCTATATGATAAATCATATACCATGGACTTAGAAGATTTTAATGCTGCTTGTAAACTCCCGCAGTGGGGTAATGTTAGTGAACCTCGCAAATCTGAATATAAAGATTTTCTTGCTAGTATCACTGTGGGGGGATGTAGAGAAATCACACAAGCTACCATAGGGAGCATTCATTTTCCTTCCATACATTATTTTGCTCTCTTTATATGTAGATGCATTAACGGTAAAGATGAGGCTTGTCACATGTGCGTTCCAGATCTTTGTATCCTCAAAAGTGCGGTATTAGGTGATAAACAATATAACTTGGGGGCTATTGTTGCACGAAGGTTGCATCTTAACGGTTTAAGTGGAGATTTGTTTGGTGGAATTTATGCAATTCCTGTAGCTAATTATCTTGATGTACCCATACATGAAAATGATATTAGGTTACCCCCTGCTTATCTGGATTGTAATGCTATGATTCACCATCAGTTTGTTGAGAGGAATGAAAAGTCCCTCCAGTACCGACTAATCTTTGACAGACGTCGCGCTGTCCATATTGCTCTTCCTGCTCCTACTTTCTTTGACTTTCAGGCAAAAAGGAGATATGTTATAACCAGGGAGGAGGCGAACGAGTATGAAAGGAGGATGGAGGCAGCTCGCCTCCAAGCTGCAGCTCGTCAGGCAGTAGCCGCTGCATCTCAGTACGGCCCCAGTTACAACTTTGGATATCCGCCAGGCCAGCCGTGGCCATAGACCAACTTAGGCCAAAAGCCTAAGCTTGGGGGAGTACGTACTTCTCACTGACATTACAATCATGTTCACACACTCATTCTAGTTGTCGCTGCTCATACTTTTTCATTGTACCATCCATGCTAGTTTATTTTCTTTTCTAGTCTTCTTCTTGTGTGTTTGAAAAACCTTATGAAAAACCAAAAAAATTAGTTGTAGCTTTTATCTAGTTTATTTTCCATGCCTGTAGTAGTAGTAATTAAAAGAAAACAAAAGATTTCTCGTTCTTCTTTTGCTTGTTGGGAGCTTTCCCGTGTAAATAGTTTTATTTCTTTTCTTTTCTTTGGGGGTCGAGAGGAGAAGACCAAGATGAAAATGTTGAAGTGGCTCTTATATGCATTATTGTTGATTTAACCAAGAGCCCATATTACCTTGTCTTCTCCCTTGTATTGAATGCTTGCAGATTCCAGCTTAGTCCAATGCACATGCACTATTATTATTATCCACACCGTTCGGTCGTGCGAGTAAAAGGCAATAATGACGATATATGATGGACTGATTGAGATGAGAGAAGCTGGTATGAACTCGACCTATCTTGTTTTTGTAAATATGATTAGTTCATCGTTTTTGATTCAGCCTATTATGAATGAAACATGTTTGCAATGACAATTAGAGATTATAGTTGCTCATGCCATGCTTAATTAGCTAGGAGTTTATAATGGTTTACCTTGCGTGCCCACATGCTATTAAAATGGTTATGATGTGGTATGATAGGGTGGTATCCTCCTTTGAACGATTCGAGTGGCTTGACTTGGCACATGTTCGCGCATGTAGTTGAAACAAAATCAACGTAGCCTCCACGATATTTATGTTCATGGTGAATTATATCCTACTCATGCTTGCACTCAGTGTTGATTAATTTTAATGCATGTTCATGATTGTTGTCGCTCTCTAGTTGGTCGCTTCCCAGTCTCTTTCTAGCCTTCACTTGTACTAAGCGGGAATAATGCTTGTGCATCCACTTCCATAAACCCCAAAGTAATTCCATATGAGTCCACCATACCTTCCTATATGCGGTATCTACCTGCCGTTCCAAGTAAATTTGTATGTGCCAAACTCTAAACCTTCAAATGAAATTCTGTTTTGTATGCTCGAATAGCTCATGTATCAACTAGGGTTGTCTATATCTTCCATGCTAGGTGGGTTATTATCACGAGGAGTGGACTCCGCTCCTCATTCACGAGAAAATGGCTGGTACCGGGATGCCCAGTCCCATGCTTAAATCAAAATAATTGCAAACAAAACTCCCCCAGGACTGTTGTTACTTGGAGGCACCCGTTGTTTCGGACAAGCCATGGATTGATGTTTGTTGGTGGTGGGGGAGTATAAACTTTACCATTCTGCTTGGGAACCGCCTATAATGTGTGTAGCATGGAATATATCGAGATCTCTTGGTTGTTATGTTGACAATGAAAGTATACCACTCAAAATATTATTTATCTCTGTTTCAATACTCGAGCTTTGGCACCTCTACAAATCCCTGCTTCCCTCTCCGAAGGGCTTATCTATTTACTTTTATGTTGAGTCATCACCCTCTTATTAAAAAGCACCAGCTGGAGAGCACTGCTGTCATTTGCATGCATTACTATTAGTTTACATTGAGTATGACTGTGACTGGATCTCTTTTACCATGAATTACAATGTTTAGTGAGTCCTTGATCTTCAGGGGTGCTCTCCATTTATGTTTTGCGGTCTCAGAAAGGGCTAGCGAGATACCATCTTGTTATATCATATTATGATTGTTTTGAGAAAGTGTTGTCATCCGACATTTATTATTATTGCTCGCTAGTTGATTATGCCATTGATATGAGTAAACATGAGACCAAAGTGTTATTGTGAATATGCTTAGTTCATAATCTTTGTTGAAAACCTGAATGCTGACTTTACATATTTACAACAACAAGAGCAAACAGAGTTTGTAAAAGTTTTTCTTTATCACTTTCAGTTTGTCAACTGAATTGCTTGAGGACAAGCAAAGGTTTAAGCTTGGGGGAGTTGATACGTCTCCAACGTACCCACTTTTCCAAACACTTTTGCCCTTGTTTTGGACTCTAACTTGTGTGATTTGAATGGAACTAACCCGGACTAACGCTGTTTTCAGCAGAATTGCCATGGTGTTATTTTTGTGCAGAAATAGAAGTTCTCGGAATGAACTGAAACTTCACGGAGAATATTTTTGGAATTAATAAAAAATACTGGCGAAAGGATCAACACCAGGGGCCCACACCCTGTCCACGAGGGTGGAGGGCGCGCCCCCTGCCTCGTGGGCCCCCTGAGGCTCCACTGACCTCAACTCCAACTCTATGTATTCACGTTTGGGGAGAAAAAAATCAGAGAGAAGGATTCATCGTGTTTTACGATACGGATCCCCCGCCAAGACCTAATATCTCTCGGGAGGGCAGATCTGGAGTCTGTTCGGGGCTCCGGAGAGGGGAATCCGTCGCCATCGTCATCATCAACCTTCCTCCATCACCAATTTCATGATGCTCACCGCCGTGCGTGAGTAATTCCATCGTAGGCTTGCTGGACGGTGATGGGTTGGATGAGATTTACCATGTAATCGAGTTAGTTTTGTTAGGGTTTGATCCCTAGTATCCATTATGTTGTAAGATTGATGTTGCTATGACCTTGCTATGCTTAATGCTTGTCACTAGGGCCCGAGTGCCATGATTTCAGATCTGAACCTATTATGTTTTCATGAATATATGTGAGTTCTTGATCTTATCTTGCAAGTCAATAGTCACCTACTATGTGTTATGATCCGGTAACCCCGAAGTGACAATAATCGGGATCACTCCCGGTGATGACCGTAGTTTGAGGAGTTCATGTATTCACTAAGTGTTAATGCTTTGGTCCGGTACTCTATTAAAAGGAGGCCTTAATATCCCTTAGTTTCCAATAGGACCCCGCTGCCACGGGAGGGTAGGACAAAAGATGTCATGCAAGTTCTTTTCCATAAGCACGCATGACTACATTCGGAATACATGCCTACATTACATTGATGAACTAGAGCTAGTTCTGTGTCACCCTATGTTATAACTGTTGCATGAGGAATCACATCCGACATAGTTATCCATCATACTCCAATGCCTACGAGCTTTTCACATATTGATCTTTGCTTAGTTACTTTTCCGTTGCCACTGTTACGATTACTACAAAACTGCTACTGTTATTTTTGCCACTATTACCGTTACTTCCATACTACTTTGCTACTAAATACTTTGCTGCAGATATTAAGTCTTACAGGTGTGGTTGAATTGACAACTCAACTGCTAATACTTGAGAATATGCTTTGGATCCCCTTGTGAAGAATCAATAAATTTGGGTTGAATACTCTACCCTCGAAAACTGTTGCGATCCCCTATACTTGTGGGTTATCATCTCGCTGTCCTCTATATGGTTTGGCTCACTATCTTCCCTAAAGTTCTGCCTGGCATAAGAGATACGACTCTGAAAGATAAACAACGAGACACGTAATAGGTTTCACAATTATATAAGCAAATAAATGGATCTGTTCTGCATAAGGAACATGTTTTTACAACTACAATTTAAAACCGGTAGTTGTTGCAAACATCCAATCAGATGTAAACAGCAAAGTAAACAGAAGTGGAGGAAATGATGCCTATCCAAATCTATACTGGAACAAAGTTTGAAGGCTTGAGAAGGATTAACTTACATTACATGTTAACATGGGTTGGACAAAGCCCTTCTCCATGTTGACGGAAGGATAATTCAATAAATTCCCCAAAGAAAATTCTTTATAAGCGTTGCCATTATTCTACATTTTACAGAGAGTAAATATAGATCAAATAATATTGGAAGAAACAGAGGATAATGAAGCTCAAGTGCAGACTGATGATACATAATCACATAGCAATTAATTAAGTACAGGGTTACAAGGCAAAAGGTACTGACAAGAGGAATGCGGACATCAACGAGTGCAGTGGCATTGGCTTTATTCAACATTTTGGTAAGAGTAAATGTAGATATGATAATTTGGAGGAAGTGGAGGGCGGGGCAGATAAGATGCAGAGTAATGCTAGACAATCAACTATCTCGCGATGCAAGTACAGTAATACCACCACCGTCCGTTATTACTTGTCGCTCAAATGGATGTATCTAGCACTATTAAGTTCTAAATACATCCAATTGATCAACAATTAATTCGATACAGAGCGAGTACATGACAACAGGTACTTACATGAGTAATCCAAATCTTCATAACCATTGTGTTAATTCTACGTTTATCTAAGAGTAAATATAGATCTTATAATTTCAAGCAAAGGGAGGATAAAGAAGCGAACATTTACAGTGATGCTACATAATCAAACAACAATGAGTGTAAGTATGCTGACAAAGGGCAAGAGGTACTGACAAGAGCAATGCAGAGCCCAGTATTGTTGTGAGATCCTATGATCCTTTGAGCAAGGAGATTCATCTGAAATTAGTTTTCATACAAGAGAGAAGGTAAGGCACATGTAGAAATTTAGGAGTTCAAATTTTGAATTGATATCATAGACAGTACCTGAAGCTAGGCTCTCAGCAATTCTAATAGGGGTTTGGCCAGTGGAGTAGGGGTAAAGTGTGGTACATTTGGCGTGTGTTTTCTGTGGCTGCTGATCTATCTGATTTAACAGGTATCACTACCTTTTCCAAATACCTAGTTTGTACTCCTTGAGGATCTGCACTCACCCTCTTCCTTTTGGACATCTATTACGAAAGAACAACATTTGACTGGAAAACATAGTATGACGACACATGGAATAGGTACAGAAAATGGATAGGTATGGCATATACTCATATATGATGCTTAAACTAAGAAGATGGTGTAACAAATTAGAAGTAATGCAAGAGGTCAGATGCAAAATATGTGCGACCAATACAACCTTGCCAAGTTAGAGCAAGCACCTTGATGGGTGAATAAGATAGGCCATCCTCCACCATGCCAAGTTTGTTAGCCAGTGGATTGTTCCGCAATATTCCTCTCGTGCGCCCATTCTCATATTCATTTTGATAATGTTCAATACCTGACATGCATGAAAACATAAAAACAAGTGAGATTATCTTTGTAATGCAGAAGTGATTTTAATCCAATACTGCCTCCTTGTAAACCCCTTTGTGCTATCTCTGCAATTCTTCTGAGAGATGCCATGCATGCTGTAATTTGGTGTGTGCATTAATATAATGTGTCCTACTACTCAAAATATGAGAGCTCCAGAAGTGATGATACTTCACAGATGACAATTTCAACATATAGTAAAAAAGAACAAGTCGACCTGACCTGACAGATTCAAAATATACTAAGGGAGAACAACTCGACCTTACCAGTCGATCGCAAATGTCTCTGCTACTCTTCCCAACAAAGAACATACTTATTAAAGAAGAGAAGAGGATCATCTTAAAGAAGAGCAGAAGAGCAAGCAGATTGAAGATATTACAAGTCTTTCTATACATATGTGCCTCACATGCATTTCGAAACTAAAGTAGGAACATTTAGCTGACCAATTAAAACATCTCTCAGTTTTACTAATATCAGCATAATATCATATTTGAATTTGTACAACTAAGCTTGTTTAGCTCGATGGGTGGAGCAGTGCTGTTACGACACGAACCACGTAGGCTGATCGTGGTCATCATAAAATGGGGAAACTGTAAGCATGATGAGTATAGTGTTGACTGTGGCAGTGGGATGGCAGATTTGAAGCTGCAAACCGCGCAAAGGGTAGTTATCAACCGATGTTTGCTTTGAAATAACAACTAAGATTTGGTATGGACAAGAAAGTACAGTCAACAAGTGACAAAGAAATGCAATTTTGCTGTCTCTCTATATGTTGCGACATTCATTACAAGTGGGACCTTTAGATAACCAATTAAATGTGTCTGTTAAGTAATATCAGTATCATATCACAATCATATTTGAACAATTAAGCTTTGGAATTTTGAGTGTTGTGTTGTTTAGCTTGAAGGGTGGAGTAATGCTAGTACGACAGAAAGCAGTAGAGTAGATAAAAGAGGAAAACCCTAAGCATTAAGAGTAAAATCAGGAAAGTGGAACTAGCTGGACCAGTGGGTGGCGCACATGCTTTTTGAAATGAATATAGAAACATTAGGTGACCAATTAAACGTTCTCTGTTTTAGTAATATGAGCATCATATCAGATTCGTATTTCAACACCTAAGCTTTGGAATTATGAGTGGCATGTTGTTTCGCTTGATGGGTTGAGGTCTTGAGGAGCAGTGCTAGCATGACACGAAGCACCTACGATGGTGGTAGTGAATATAAAGGGGGGAACCATAAGCTTTACGAGTATAGTGACCATGCCATGGCGGAACTGAAGGTGCAAACCGGACAAAGCTACTTCGCAACCAATGTTTGCTTTCAACTAGCCATTACGATTTGGTACGGACAAGAAAAGTACAGTAAACAATTTACGATCTATTTTCCGGGTGAGATCAATAACTTAAGCACATATGGAAGAGTTCCACCTCTCTTGCAACGCCGTGTAGGCCCCTGCTGATAAGTTGAGGGTGCTGTGGGTGCTATGGCTGTCGGCTGCGGGGAAGACGACTTTAGACGGCGGACGGCCGGGTCGGGGGATAAATCATGTTGCCGTGGACGAGGCGGCCGCAGGAGCGGCAACGACAAGGTGGACGACGGTGTCGATGAAGCGAGAGGACACGCTTAAAGGATCCTGGTCTGACGCCATGGATGAGAGACGTCCATCTCTTGCAGTGGACGACAGGGTAGGGGTAGCGGCTCCGGCAAGGTGGAGGATGGGGAGGTGGATGCAGGAGGCTGGCCGCAGTGGGGAGGTTCTTGTGGCGCCGACGGTGTATGAATGGCAAAACGGAGGGGGAGGGGGATCTCAAACTTTGGGACGCGCTTGTCTGAAATGTGGGAAAGTTACAAACTTATCCCCCGTTTAAAATTTTGGACGTCACGTCGGTTGGGGATAGGACGGTAATCTCGCATCTCCCAAATATTTGCCGGTAGCGGTTTGGGGCGAGGAGAGGGTGTTTTGCCGCACACGATTGGTGCCCACGGTGTATGAACGGGGCTGAAAGGTAGGGCGGTTGTGTCACGTCTAAGTGAAGTTACACATCTGTCCCTATTTAAAATATTTCCCTACATCGATTTCGGACGAGGAGAGTTTGTTTTGCCTCCCACCGTGTATGAATGGGGAAATGGAGGGAGAGACACATGTCTTTCGGACGAGCTTGAATCAAATGTGTTTTGCCGCCCACGATTGGCGTCTACCGTGTCTGAATGGGCTCAGAGGCGGTCGTGTCATGTCTGATTGAAGTTACTAGTCTACCCCTATTGACAGCAGTGTAAATCCGGTCGATAAGGATGTAAGTGTCAGGGATAGACAGTAATTTCCATCTCACAAACACTTGCTTCGGGCAGCCCACAAATGATAGTGGGTGTTTAGCCACTTTGTTCAAAACTTGGGAGAATTAGCATTCACGTTTGCCCTGGCCTGGCAACTAAATTCAAATCCAATTTGTATTCGATTACGAATATCCACAGATAATTCTACGTTTTGTTATTTATTTCTTCAAAACCACAACAAAGATTTATTCCACCTTTATATATGATTATGATTTAGAAATGCCGTGATCTTCGAATTTAGTAGGTTGGATACACTTTGAGTCAAACAGTTATTTCATCCAATACAATATGCTCACACGAAAAACAGTTCACCTTATGTCAATCATACAAGTACTGAGGATTACCTCGCCTAAAAAATTCGGATCATTACAACACATGGAAAGCATAGGGGGTCTTACAACATACTCCATTCAGAGACATGACACAACATGCTAGTACAATAATCTAATGACAATTTTAGCTAGTATCTAAAGAAGAACTGAGATTACCCTGGGCATCAGATAGCAGAAACAGTAGCACCTCCTCCGTCTTCAAATGCAACATTCTTACTTCCTCCAATTCTTGGGTTGCTTGCATAATGCGTGTAGCTAATTGTATAATTTCCAGCCTCAAGATCAAGATTACCTCATTCATGGCAGCCACACCATCTCTTTCTGTCTCTAGTAGAGCCTCAAGAACTATAATATCTGCGCTCAGACTGCTCTCCGGCGGTGTTGCCTCTGAACTGCTACCATCTGGTAACATGGATGGCTCACTGCTTCCACAAATAGATTCTGGGGCTGTACATTGTGTCCTAGTGGGAACGGCATCCTGAAAGGTTTCCGCTGGACATAAGTAAGAGATAGTTATCGCATGATCCAGGAAGTAAGCTTACATGGCAAACGACATACGAATTATTGCCGAGCATGGCAAGCTATATTTAAATGGTTTTGAAGCAACATTAACTGAAAAGAAATTAGAATGGTAAGATGAAACTAGGGATGTAAGTGGCAAATAAACGACATCCGCCAGTCCCATCTAGTTAGCTTTTGCTAGCTCCCTAGTTCATTTTCCTCAAAAAAAACTCTTTTGAACTATCATACCACTAGTGGACTTTAATCGGGATTAAACGGGACCCAGTTGACAACCCTAGTTGAAAGGGAGCGTACCACCACTATATTTAAGTTGCCAAGGCATCTAAGCAGTTGAAATAATTTGAGATAACACTTAGCAGTGTGGCCTCATATAAACTACGAAGACAGTCTTGTGATGAAGTTCAGAGGAAAAGTTAAGAACTCAAATGACTAGGCATGCATTTCTTTACGACAGTACAACAGGCACTGCTGGCATATTGGCCAACTCAGGTATAGCCTAACATGTACAAACAAGCATTCGAATCAAGCAATACATCAAAGCAGACAACTGAACTATTTGTAATTATGTGGGATTACAGGTTGAGGGCACACGCCAAGAAAGCAGCCCACACGCATTACATTTCACATGTACTAAAAGACACTGGCTTACCATATGTTGATGTGAAGCCTCGCTGCTGTTGCAATGTTCTTTGAAGATATCGTCAGCATCCCGTGGTTGCAAATCTAGTTGTTGTAGTTTATTCTGCACCCTCTATTTAGGTAAAATTAATTTTAATCGCATGCACTGGTTTGAATTGATCATCAATGATTCATCTAAACTAATTAAAGAAGGGTGTGTGCTTACACGACAATATATCTGCTTCACTCTATTTTTATGCTTGTTCGAGGTGCCATCCCCAAAAGAACAAATATTTTGCTTGATGGGGTTGGCAACTCCATAATTAATAGAAGTAGCAAATTAGTCATGCAACTTAGGAAGATCAAGAACACACAAAAAAGTAATGAACAGAGGCTCAGAGCAGTGATGTAATAGCTAGCATCAGAAAATGTAGGGTAAAACGAACAAAAAGAAGCGGAACCACATGCTAGTTTGCTGATGTGTAATTAAGCATAGAGAACATGAAGCAGTCTGATGGAACAAATAGGTGGCATCAGAACAACACCATTATCATAAATATAGGATGCAAGAAGTAAAATAGTAGGCAGTGATATCTAGGAAGTACAGTAATACTTAGGACAAAACCAAAGCGTATTAAGTATAAGTGCAGTGGTATGTAACTTAGCACATGTAACATGTTCACTGACAGAAGTATGGCCCTACAGGTGCAGGCAAAATAACGCATCTCATGAAAAATTGAATGATGCCCTGAAGAAATTCAAAGGTGCGGTGCTTATGCTAAGAAAGTGAACGTAGGCGTCGGCCGTTGGATAATAGTACCTGATTCTCGGCGGCGTATGGGTATCGTTGTCATACTTGATAGCTAAGGGTCGTCGATGGTGTTCGTGTTGTGGTTGAGTTTGGGCCGGCTGTTGCCATCGCTGAAGCGGCTCCGGTGCTTCGGTTGCAGCGGCTGTCGACATACAAGAAAGCTCATCTGTGGTAAGTGAACAGTTGCACGATAAAGAAGAGAAAAACCGAAGTAGTACAAATCGAAATAACCTGATGAGGCCGCGGCATTAATAAAGTAGGGCCGGTGGAGTTGAATATGGCGTCCGTGGAGCGGGTCCGGTGCAGTGGATGAAGGCTTCGGCGGGCGCGGTGTATAGTGTTGTCGGTGAGGCAGATCTGTTGCGGCGGTCGAGGCCTTGTATGAAGGGCCAGCGATGGGGCGGACGAGGAAGTCAGTGAAGGGCCTACACTGTGGTGGCCGAGGGCGTCGGTTAAGCAGATCCGATGCGGTGGACCATGATGGCGGTCAAGGAGATCTGGAGCGGTGGACAAGCCAGTCGCTAAAGCGGCTCCGTTGAAGTGGTGAATTGGTAGTTGGGGGTTCCAAGGTGCGGAAGGTAGATCCGGCGGGGTGTGAGGTCCACTGCTGCGGAGGAGGACTAGATTCGGCGGCTTGTTGTGGTTGGGGAGGGGGTCGGGGAGGGGAAGGGGAGGGGCTCTGGGGAAGAATGTTGGGGGCAAAGAGGGGAAAACAATGGAGTTACCAAAGCAGCCCTTTTCCGTTCATGTGGCAGAGGTAAAACAGGAATATCGCAGGGCTAAACTTTCAGGCACGAGATATTTCGATGTGAGCGGGAAGTTTGAAAGCTTGTGGCGCCTTAAATTATAAGTGTTCTGCTCTTGTACGGCTGATAATTTATTTGTTTTGCACGCAAAAAAGTGCAAGTTTTGAAAATCAATATCTCCAACTCGAAACTTAGATTGTCCATTCAATTCAAATATGGATCATTGAGCTAGTACAAGCAAATACCATCATACGGTCCAATTCGAATGAAATTCCAAATGTGTTTATATGATGACAAAAGAAAAAAATGTGTATGTGTATGAATAAAGTGGATGATTATAAAGTTTGAACATGCCTGTATGTGTATATCTCTAGGTTTGATATATGAATTTGAAATCACGAAATCCCGGCTTAAAAAATGTACCTCCGTCTAAATGAATTACAAAAGCTAATGATGGAGTCGAATTCCAAAATTCCAATCTTAGGTTTGTAATTCTGGTACATCAAGGTATATCGCGCATGTTCAAAAGTATCGTTGTCTCATAGTCCAAACTTGTAACGCCCACGATGCGGCTATATCTCCCACGTGTCGAGGCACGACTTAGAGGCATAACCGCATAGTGGTTTTGTCGCAAGAAGGGTCATCTTCACACAATCCCATGTAATGAACAAGAATGGGATAAAGAGTTGGCTTACAATCGCCACTTCACACAATACATAAATATCATCATACATCATCCAAAATACAATCATATAGACCGACTACGGTCAAGATCCAGATGAAAATAAGATAACCCCAAATGCTAGATCCCCGATCGTCCCAACTGGGCTCCACTACTGATCATCAGGAAAGGACACATAGTAACGACCACGTTCCTCGTCGAACTCCCACTTGAGATCGACGCCATCGTCTGCACTGGCATTGTCGGCACCTGCAACTGTTTTGATAGAATCTGTGAGCCACGGGGACTCAGCAATCTCACACCCGCGAGATCAAGACTATTTAAGCTTATAGGAAAGGGAGGTGCAAAGAGGTGGAGCTGCAGCGGCAAAAGCATATATTGTGGCCAACTTGCGCAAATGAGAGCGAGAAGAGAAGCAACGGAACGGACGTCATCTAGCAATGACCAAGAAGAGGTCCTGAACACCTACTTACGTCATGCATAACTCAGACCGTGTTCACTTCCCGGACTCCGCCGAGAAGAGACCATCACGGCTACACACGCAGTGGATGTATTTTAATTGGGTCAAGTGACAAGTTATCTACAACCGGACATTAACAAATTCCCATCTGCCTCATAACCGCGGGCACGGCTTTCGAAAAATATTACCCTGCAGGGGTGTCCCAACTTAGCCCATCATAAGCTCTCACGGTCAACGAAGGATAAACCTTCTCCCGGAAAGACCCGATCAGTCTCGGAATCCTGGTTTACAAGACATCTCGACAATGGTAAAACAAGACCAGCAAAGCCGCCCGAATGTGCCGACAAATCCCGATAGGAGCTGCACATATCTCGTTCTCAGGGCACACCGGATTGTCCAAGCTTTCGATAGGCCAGACCAGAGTTGCCCCTGGTGGCCACCGGCGACTGACAGTTTGGACCAATACTCAGAGGAGCACTGGCCCGGGGGTTTAAAATAAAGATGACCCTCGGGCTCTAGAAAACCCGGGGGAAAAAGGCTATAGGTCGCAAATGGTAAAACCAAGGTTGGGCCTTGCTGGAGGAGTTTTATTCAAGGCGAACTGTCAAGGGGGTCCCATAAATCACCCGACCGCGTAAGGAACGCAAACTCAAGGAACATAGTCCCGGTATAACAGTAACTAGGGCGGCAAGAGTGGAACAAAACACCAGGCATAAGGCCGAGCCTTCCACCCTTTACCAAATATATAGATGCATTAATTAAATAAGAGATATTGTGATATCCCAACATATCCATGTTCTGACATGGAACAAACTTCAACTTCACCTGCAACTAGCAACGCTATAAGAGGGGCTGAGCAAAAGCGGTAACATAGCCAAACAACGGTTTGCTAGGAAAGGATGGTTAGGGCTGACAAGGCTAAAATGGGAGACATGATATAGCAAGTGATAGGTAGCGGAGCATGGCAATAGAGCGAAAAACTAGCATAGCAAAGATAGAAGTGATTTCGAGGGGTGGTCATCTTGCCTGCAAGATTCTCAGAGTTGTCGAAGGCTTGATCCTCGTAAGCGTACTCGACAGGTTCCTCGTTTACGAACTCGTCTCCCGGCTCTACCCAAGACAAGAACACAAACAGACGGAACCACAATCAACAACGAGAAATGCACAAGCAACATGATGCAAAACATGTATGATATGCAAGATATGATATGCGATGCGTATGCGTGCTCCGGAAGGAAAATGATGAACATGGAAGTAACTTGGCAAACCAAGCATGCCACTGGAAAGATGAGATGATTTCGGTCGAAATCGATATAAAGATCACCGGAATCGGATGCACGGTTTGCAAATGGCAAGCAAAACAAGAATGACACTAATCTGCGATAAATAGCAAGATAGCACTTAAAAGGCAACAAGTAACAATGCTACAGCACCCCAACATAGCAACAAAGCACATGGCAGTAAACTACAGGAGATGCTTGACAAACGATGAACACTGAGCTACGGCTAGTTCACAACATATCAAGCTCAAACAAGCATGGCAAAAGTGCAAAAGATTACAGGTTCACAGACTTGGTGAAAAACTGGACATGGCAGAAATCAGCATCAGGTAGCAATGTTTAGAGCACGAAATCAACATGCTACAGGAACTTTGCATAGCAAAACAAGCCATGGAAGTGATCTACTAAATGCACATGACAAAAGTCCCTTACTGATCATAAGCCAAAAAGGACCAGAAGATATGATGGCAAGCACGTAAACATAGCAAGTTTCGTTATCAGGTTTCAGACTTGGCAGAAAACAGAGCATGGCAGAAATAATAATATGTAGGCCTCTTTGTGAGCTTGATGCACTCACTACAGAGCAATTCATGACAAACCAAGCATACATACAGCAAGATGGCATGTTTATGAAGCTATCCATGGCAAGAACAATAACATAGCATGTATGGATCAACTACAATAAGCTTGGCAAAAAGGCATGTCATGTTAAGAATCTGCCAGAAATATTTTATAGCAAAAGTAGAGCAAGATTGAGTCATAATTGCAAACAATTGCAGGAATGGATCGACTACAACTATAGCTACAAAACATCCTTACTGAACATCTCCAAAATATGCATGGATCTCTCTGTAGCATCAAGTTTACATGGCAGTAAAATTACAGCAGACAAGGACTTAGAGAAATCACTGTCCCTGAAATCAGAAATATTACGGGGCCTACTTTGCATGCTTGTGCTAGTCACCACAGAGATCACAAAAATACATGGACTATACCACTGGAAATATAGAATGGCATACTTCAAAAAATATGTAGAGCTCATGCTCAAAAGGTGCACAGAATAAATGATACAAAAATGACAAATCTCCAAGTTCTGATAAGAATCAGAGAACAACAGCAACTAGCCCTCTTCCAATGAAGATTTGGGCATCAAGATAACCTCAAATGAACATGGTGCAATTGAACAAAATGTAGAGTATCATGAGACGAACAATTTGACTTATTACACGCGCGAATCGGAGCTACATGCAAGAAGTTATCGCATCTCGAACAGGAGCACATGCTGAAGATTTTCCAGGACTTGGAGGAATTTGGGAGTCGCGAGAAAAGTCAACGGGGGAGCTGTTACCAGATCGGATCGAGCCCGTGCTACAGGAGCTCGCCGGCTCGATCGATGGCAACGGCGAGGCAGGGGCCGACCGCGGCGAGGGGGACCTGGGCCGGAGGAGGGGCGCCGGAGGTGGGGGTCGCCGGCGGGGGCGGCGGGCGCCGGCGGAGGCGCGGCGGTGGGGCCGGCCGGCGGCGGGCGGCGCGGGGCGGTGGCGGCGGCGGCGGCCGGCGGTGCGCGGGCACGGCGGCGGGGACGAGGACGGCGGCGACGTGTCACCACAGGATTGGCCGGGGCACGGCGGCGGACGTTTCCGGCGCAGGCGGACGCGTCCGGCGCGACGCGGAGGTAGAGGGCTAGGGTTCGTCTGCAGTTGTAATTCGGGATGTCCACATATTTATAGGTAGAGGGAGCTAGGAGACTCCAAATGAGGTGCGGTTTTCGCCCACACGATCGTGATCGAACGACCTAGAGCATGGAAGAGAGTTTGGTGGGTTTTGGGCTGGTTTTGGAGGGGTTTTTTGCTGGACACTCAAATGGACTTTGCGGATGCCCGGTTAACCGTTGGAGTACCAAACGACCTCCGAATGGAACGAAACTTGACCGGTAGTCTCCGGGTGGTATATTAAGACCACTTGACAAGCCTCGGTCCATTCCGAGAAAGTTTGACACACGCACACGAAAGAAAACAAGAGGGGTGCACCGGAGGAGATAGGAGCGCCGGATTGGAAAACGGACAACGGGGAAAATGCTCGGATGCATGAGAGGAACACGTATGCAAATGCAATGCACATGATGACATGATATGAAAATGCATGACATGACAAAATACAAAACGAAAGACAAAACCCGACAACGGAGGGAAAAACATATCACATAGCCGGAAATGGCAAGAGTCGGAGTTACAAATATGGCAAGTTACATGCGGGGTGTTACAACACTCCACCACTACGAGAGGATCTCGTCCCGAGATACAAAATTGTGAAACAAATTGATCAACCATGAGTGCACACACTATTGACCATATATATCTCAATTATGCTAAAGTCACTCAAATATAGACACCTCACTCTTTATCTGAAGCCACCGCACCCCCACACACAAGTCATTCTCTCCCCTAGACACGAACACACGAGCACATTAACACCCCCTCTCTTCCAATGTCCGGACCCCAATATAGGTCTCTATCACTTTGTCTCTCGGGCATGCACACATCTCTTCCCCCACTCTCTAGGTCTCCCGACATCTCTCTTTCCCAAGCACACGCACTATGTAGAGTGTATCTTTCCCATACACACAAAACGTCGCCCCCAAACCACTTTCTCCCCAGTTATGTGGTTCTCGCACACTCACCTCACACACCACCCCACTTCAAACAAGCACACTTTGTCTCCTTGTGCACCACTCTCCTCTTTCTATCTCTCCCACATGCGGACCGGCCCCAGCTCCTTCCCTGTATACATATATGTCGTGACTCTTTCCATGGCTCCCTAATGTATCATCATTCTCAATCTCGCACGTTGTTCTCTACACCATCTATTCTAGATCTCTCATGAAGTCCCTATCACACACACGATGAGTCACTTCCCTTGCGTCTCCGTACATAGGCCAATTTCGAATAACATCAACATTGTCTCCCTATCTATACGCCACTTATGGACACAAATGACCCCTCTCTCCCCTCTCTCTCTTCCTCTCTCTCTCTCTCTCTCTCTCTCTCTCGCACCCCTCTCCCACACACACTAGATGTCTCTTCCAAATAGTCTGCTCCCCGCCCGCACCCATGCTATCCCGCTACTACACATGCCTTGGTCTCTCTTTGACACACATGTCACACCATTCCCCCTTCCCTTATACTAGGTTTACATCATTAGTGGTCTCTCTACTCCACATACACACACACTCCCTCTCACACACAAGCGCGCACAAACACACAGACACGCACAAACACCCATCTATCTGGATCCTTCTTTTAAGACACACACACCCTTGCATATTCTCTCCAGCTCTAGGTATGTATATATCCCCCCTCTCTAGCTCAGATGCACACCAAAATTCTCCATCTTTCTAACTCACACATCTCTCGCCATGTCCGCATGTGTATCTCACACACTCACACTCTGATTATGTCTATGTGTCTCCATGTTACACAACACAAAGCCCCATGTACATGTCTCTCTCTATCCTCCACACACATAGACACAAAGAATCTATTATCATTGCCTCAGTCTCTAGACATATCACACACGCACACTGTCTCTCTCTCTCTCTCGCAAACACGCTCAACAAGGGTTTACCCGTGAATAACTTACCGTCTATTCATCAACAGTCGTGGCAGTACGGCGAACACGAGACATGAAAAGGAATAAATCTTCACGTGCGTAGACCACCTAGTATGACTACTAGGACAAGAGCAAGCCGAAAGCGCGCCGCCGTCACCCCCTCCGTATCGGCGACGGAAAAACCTTTGTTTTACACAGTCGAGAAGCCATTGTGCTAAGGCCCCACATGTTGAGCCGTTGAATAGAATGTAGATCCTAGTTTACGGAAACAAGTATCGGTAATACGTTTGTATCTCCATACATATATTTCTTCTCTTATACAAAAACCGAGTTGGTGATGATGGTACGCGTGCCATCTTGCAACATAGACCGTCCGATCTATATCTGACAGATGGAAATTAAACTAAAAGATACCTGCACCTCTCTCCACATTTGCAGACAAGGCCTTCCCTCGTTCATCCTTATCTCCAACAACCTCATTGTTGAGCAATTAAAAAAGGAAGCCTCTGGAACAAACTGGCCTGGTGGCCGCTGCCGGCGTCGTCCATCCCCATGCCTCCGCTCAGTCCGACCACCAATCACCACCACGCCCCACTCCTCTTCACCTTATCTCCTCTTTCTCGAGATATCATTAGTTTTTACACATGGGATTACTCCCGCATGGGTCAATCACAACAAGTGTTTTATAAAAAAATGCATCTTGATGTTCCGTGCAATGCACGGACATCTTGCTAGTACTCCTACAGAAGACTAAGTTGGTGATGATGGTGTGTCTGCCATCCGTCATTTCTGACCATTAGATCTACATCTAACGACTGTGAGGTAAGTTGTTGCCTTTTCTCACCAACATCCCACTTCTCTACCAATTTGCAGAAAAACCCATAATTAGTATCTTAAAACCAACCACATCCCTCCCTCACCTCACCAAAACAGCCCAAGGAATATATTCTGATTGAAACATAATATATCTCTAGTGATATATGTATATCAAAATTAGAGTGTTTTGTATCAAGTTTGTGAATAAGTATTATTCTAATTATGATCCGTTGCAACGCACGTGAACATTGCTAGTATTTCCAACCATGCAAAAAATGCTAGTATTTCCATAGTTTCGAGTTTTCCATCAAGATATTAGTCACTCATGGTTGATATTTACTTTCAATCACGTACACATAGGCACTATGTAACTAGCCTTGCTTATTGGCTTCCAAAGCTTAACTTTCACTCCTACTTACAATATGTAGAGTATTTAACAAAAAACTACCACTTTCAACCAGCCCTAGGAAGAAACTATTGTACAAAAAATAGCAAAAACATACCCAAAATTTCTTAATCCGCGCCAAAAACTAGTACCTAGTGCCGATTAGGCTCGTTTAAACCCGTTTATGACAGGGTTGGCCCACACGTCCGTGCTGACGAGGCAGCTTAAACCAACACATTTTGTTTGACCGTTGACATGAGGGACCCACATCTGACCTTCTATCCTGTTATTCCCCCTCAAATCATTATTTTTCCTGAACATTACTTCAAACAGTGCTGATGCGTGTTCGTCGGTGGTGCCGGTGATGAGCGAGTTGGCCGCCGCTCCACCGGACGGGCCGGACGCCGCGCTGGCCTCTGCACGGGTTGGCAGGCTGGCCCGAGCGTGACTCCCGCGCGAGCAAGCCGCCGCGCTAGCCTTCGCTCGAGCCAGATGGCTGGCCTTAGCGCGACGCACGCGAGCAAGCCGCCGCACCGCCGTGCCAATCTAGTTAGCAAACCTTGCAGACAAGCAGCTGGACGGAGCTATCTTGGCTAGCTAGCGGCCGCGAGCGCTGGACGGAGCTGGCATCCGGGCTACCGCAAGATGGGCTCCGCACCACCGGCAGTTTTGACCTGGGCTTCTGCCGGCGGCGGTAGCTGCGTCCCATGGCCAAGGCTGACTAGGTGGACGAGCCGGAGGTAGGAGGTCACTCGGGGATTTTTTTGCAGACTGAGATGTAGGTCCCACAAGTCATAACACCTAACTTGTCGGTCGAATAGAAGGCGTTGACTTAAGGGGCGACATGCGTTGAAACATGCTTATAACGACACTTTGTAGAGTAGTCGTTTCTTGGTAGGGCTGGTTGGTAAGGGCACGCACAATGGTTGATAAGGTAGTCTTATCTTAAGTCTGCCATGTATGCAAGTGGTAGTAGTTTCTTGGCATTATTAGTTGTTTCTTGTAAGGAACAATGTACTACTAGCGACAAAAGGCGATTCTAGGTTGCGTTATACTCCAATGAGTACTACTAGTGGTCGCGGGAGTGTATACCTCGTTTTGTGGGTTTGATCCCGGCCGAACGCACGGCGACCTTTTTTTAATAGTAACTTCGCTGCGAGCCAATATTGGACACGGGTAGTTTGAGTTTTGAAGTCGAACGGACGTGTCGCACCACAATCTGGGTGCACTAGATAGCCCAGCCACGTGAACGGGTTTCCTTCCCATCATCTGGTGGCTCGTGTGCTCGCCCTAGCCGCACCTCGCTTGAAGCTTCCTCATCAGCTAGTACCATATTTAAACTAGCGCCTCCCAATTAAGCCCGAGGAGCCGGAAAAGCTTGGCGCTGCATTGGGAACTTTGCAATATGGCTCTGTACGTAAAGTGCTAGTACTCTACTACTCCGTAGCTTGTGGCGTTGCACGCATGGACTTCACTCCATTATCGGCTCTACAAAAGAAATTCCTCTTTACATGATTTTTTGTTTTGAAACGAAGGCAAAAGCTTTGCCTCATCTCATTCATAAAGAAGGAACTACTAACAAAGTTCGACGAGATCCATTACACCTCCACAAATGGAAGCGAAAAGCCTAGTCTCGATGTATCAAATAACTCAAATGTTCTGCCCCCGCAGTAACCGTCACTGATAAACAGGCTGCTAGTGTGTGCGTGAGAGGAACGGCTGAGTAGGCCAGCTACGCGCTTGAATAGAGCACCGAGAGTACCCACTACGTAGGTGTACTTTCCCTGCATTGATAGTACATTGATGGTTCTAGAGAACAGTACTACCCTCCACTTCCAACTGTAGCTCCTTGGCCCTGAGATTCAAGAGTTCAAAACTTGTGCACTATACTAGAAGTACAGTACATCGACTACTAGTTGAGAAAGTAGTACTCTACTAGTACTGCTAGAGTACGAGTACCTAGTAAATAATAGCCTCACCCCTTCGCTTAGGAACGATCGAGGAGCTACA
Source organism: Triticum aestivum (assembly GCF_018294505.1). NCBI lineage: Eukaryota > Viridiplantae > Streptophyta > Magnoliopsida > Poales > Poaceae > Triticum > Triticum aestivum. Next base: position 143,059,903 of record NC_057802.1, read on the forward strand.
GTTGGAAGGGACGAGGCCCTGTGGTTACTACGCTCTTATCTCCTCCTCGCCAGTTCCCCTCCCCCCGAAGAGAAGGCAGTTCGTCGCTGCTCCCATGGATTCGCCAGGCGGTTCTCCTCCTCGTCAGGGTTGGGAGACCTTGGATGACGATCCTCTGGGAGAAATCGCACGCCGCTCTGACGTCCTCACCGGTACAAGACTCGGTGCTTCCTGCACCAACTTTTCCAAGATGGTGTTTAAACAGGCTTGGGAAAAGGCCATGCTTGTTGGTCTTCCATTCTTCCTCAAGGAGAAGGTTCTTCTATGGGACAATCCTTCGAACAGTCCACCGCTCCCTGGCCATGGTTGCACGTTGACTCCGCTAGAGTTGCCGACGTTGAGAGGTAGTCGGATTTTGTTCGATGAGCAGGTCAGTCATGGAGTTTGATCATGTAGTACTTAGTTATTCCATTTCCATCCCATAATTTCTCCGCTGCCCACCGTCTTATATATAGGTCAGGGTCGGTGCCAATGAAGATTGGCTTGCATACCTCCGGCCGGATACCACCATCATTTTGCACAACATCCACAGCAGTGCGGCCGTTCCCGTAGACCCCTTCTCCACCATTGGGATCGGCCTTCCGGACAGGCTGGGCTTCAATACATATGATGATGCCTACATGAGATTGAAGAAGATAGCAATTGCGGGCCCGCCGACAAAGCGACACGGCTACGACGATTACTATCTCATCGCGGTGTTCGACATAAGGATTGCCATCAATGCAAGAGGCAGTAACGGTAGAGGCTGGCGCATGTTGGCCGCGGCAGATTTGTACCCCTACATGTTTGAAGACGCCGTGCGCCATCTAGGTCGCATCTTCGAGGTGACAAGCCAGGGGACTTGTTTTCATCTGGTTGCCATCCTACGGTACGGGAGATTACAAACAGAATGCACAAACCATCATTTGCATCCCTAACGGTACTCCATTATTTTGCAGGGACCAGTCATCCCCCGATCAAAATAAGATTGCCAATCCTGGATGTGCATTTGCATCCGCGATTCGGTCTAACCTGGAACCTTGTAGCTGACTTTGGCATATTGGGATCAACTATCTTAGCAGTCGTTACCCATGGTACCACTGATGTGCAACATGGTCACACAATCTACCACGATTGGACCGTCACCATCTACCCAGGTATTCCATTTAGTATTATATTTTTTAACCCTCTCGCCTTCTCTTTCATTGTTGTACTACTTACAAGTACTAGTAGGAGTACTTTTTACCTTGGAGGACGCATATAGCTAGCTAGGCCCTTGAAGGCTTGAACCCACTAGCTGCCACCATTTTTGTTTTCCATGTCTTACTATCTCATCCATGTAGCCAAGAGTGGCGATATATAATAAGCTAGTTATTTTACTTCCTCTAGACCGGAGTAGTACTATTTGCTGCACAATATTACTGACCGCCATATTTGAGCACAACATTATTATGCATGGACCTTGACTATGTACGTCACCATGTGTCCAGATCTGAGATGCCACATGTACCAGATGAACGCTGCCGAGTTCGACCCCGTGATGCTACGTGGGTGCCGAGGAACACTCTTGGAGAGTACTCGCTTTTCATTGGGGGCAGCTACCCCATTGTGAAGCGAATGCCATCTTCCGTGCACGACACTGAAGGCCTGCCATTCATGAAGCATGGTTGTGTCTTCAGTGCGCACCGCCGGATGAACGACATGCTGGGACACGCTATCCCTGATTTATGCCGCTTCAGCTTGGATGAGTCTCCATCGTGTGGAACCGGACCAGAAAGCCGCGACATCGATTCCCGTTGCCCGCCGCTATGGATTGTGCCATCCATGAAGAACACCTGGGACTAGAACCTGTAGGAGGACATGTAGACCATCTATAACGTGTAAGTGGAGTATGGTAAATTGTGAACGGTAGCGCTGTGAATATATGTAGACTAGTTGTGCACAAATTTATCACATGAATTGGAGATGAACATGTGTGGCATACTGGCATTTGTCCTTTAGAATTTATTACTAGTAAATGTGTTATGTGTACGTGCAACTTGTGTGGTTGATGCACGGGCTCCAACATGCTCTTTGAGAAAAAAGGTGGTACAACTTTGGATATAGGTGACGTGGCGGCATCATACAGTAGCGTCATTTGCTATAGTTGTAGTGTACTCCTACTAGGACGACAACTCCTATAAAACCTTGCGCTTGCCTCTTTGCCTCTTCGGGAGGTTCAACAGTTCGTACTCGTGTGAACCTTGCACTTGGCTCTTCGCCTCTTCGAAAGGTCCAACAATGATGATACTACAGTACAATATGCTTATGGAAATCTGACACCGATTGAACTGCTGCACGTCCACCACGAGGGCGAGGGCGAGGGAGAGGGAGAGGGCGCTGTAGTCAAGACCCTCTCCTCGTCCTGCGAGCCACCGCGCGCGTTGGCGAGGGAGAGGCGTAGTATGCAAGCCTCTCCTCGTTCGGTGAGTTGACGGGACACATCAAAGTAGTACTAGTACTAGTCCATACTACGTCCTTTTCGGTTAATATGGCTTAATTTGAAATGACAAAAATACACTGGCGGTCAACGTATGTAACAATACGCTCTTTACGGTCACTACATATAGTTTTGCGGTGATTATACGATCACTAGCTCATGGTAGAGCACCGTATTGCACCCTACTGACCAGCCACATAGTCAACGTGGCACTTTGTTGACTGGTTAAATTGTCACCTGGTTTCTGGGACCTACCTGTCAGTTGGCAGAGCAAAGAAATCAGTTAAACAAAACTTTATGCAGGTGCGACAGGAGTCCAACCCTTGCGCGCGAACCACCCTGGCTGTGTATGTGAGTGCATGCACTTGTACTCCCCCGGTCTTCCAACAAAGAGTGTACATCGGCTAAAAAACAAAGAGTGTACATCTACACTTCCAATGCATTTAGCTTTTAATCTAAATCGATATTGATTGACTAATGCACCAACTTGTGCTCTGGCTATAGGCTACATGTCTATTCTTAATTACAGCATGCAACAACCTTCATTTAATCTTCTTCTCTCAATGGTCGCATGCACACATAAGTCTGCTACTTTCTGGCATTAATTATGCCCTGGTCAATGTGTAAATCTCTAAATGTATAGTCTTTCACAGACGTAGGGAGTAGGTTGAGCACTTGAGCGTGAGCGTGTGTGTTGCGTCGTGTGCTGTGTGCCGCATGGGTGCGTGAGTGTTGCGTGCGTCCATGTGTACATGTGAGTGTTGCATGTTGCATGCATGCATGCATGAGGCTTTTACTCCCTCCCATTGACATGTTCATATTTCAAGCTTCCTCTGTTCCCTCCATATGGTGATACTCCCTCTATTCCCAAATACGGAGTAAAAGCCTCCCTTTGTTCCCAAATACGGAGTATTTGTCTTTCTAGAGATTTCAACAAGTGACTACGTACGGAGTAAAATGAGTGAATCTACGCTCTAAAATATGTCTACATACATCCGTATGTTGTATTCCATTTGAATGTAAATACTATATTTAGGAACGGAGGGAGTAGCAAATAAACATTAAATTCTCTTGTTTTCCCTCCTTGGTCACGGTGCACAACCAAAGATGACTTATTCACCTGGATGGAGGGAGTAGATGGTCAAAGTTTGACACAAAATTAATGCATTGGTAAACATAATTTTTTGAGGAAAATGAGTGCATTAATTGAGTGTTTTGCAAACTACAAAAAATATTCCACCACTCATCATCTACCTTGGTTGATGAGATTTTTGAATTGAGCCCTATAAACTGGAAAGGAGATAGTACTAGTACTCCTACATTATTGGCGCCGGGTGCCTTGGCCAATGTTTCAACTTGTTGGACAGGATGAGCGTACAGGCATGGGGATACTATAGATAGGAAGTCTTCGCGACCCATCTCGGTCAGAGAGAACTATGCAACTAGTCTTCAGAGTGAAGTGACAATACACGCAGCAGCAGATGGGAAACTTAATTAATAAGCTGAACCAGCATGTTGGTGTTACTAAATCAGCCTTACCCAGTACTGCCATCATGTTTGCCAGTGGAGCACGCTTCCGCAAATACGCCTACGTACCTCTCTCCTCCATTAACTGACATATGGGCCCTCTTCAGGTAGACCCACATGTCATCGGCATAACTATTTAAACTCCGAAGGACGGTATATCCCGGTAGTAGTAGTAGTAGTAGAATTGAGATTTAATGCACTTTCTTCCCCGTCTTTCACTCTTCTTCCTCCTCTCTTCTTCTTCCTCCTCTCTTCCCCATCGTCGGCCGCACACCATTTCCCCCCGCTCACTGCTCGCCCGCATGCGCCATCTTCCTTGGTAGCTCGCACGTACCATATCCCCCCACTCACTGCTCGGCCACACACGCCATCTTCTTCGCTCGCCCGCTGAATCCACTTCCCCGCTGGCTCGCAGGCACTGAAAACCGCAATCACTCAGCACCCTAAAAAACCCTATGGCGGAACCGACTGACACGCAGAGCCGCGATTGGAATTCCCTCCCCGATGTTCTCTTGGAGCAGATCTGTAATTGTATGGACCTGCTCAGCACCGTCCGTCTGGCCGCATGCTCGGTGTCTTTGTACCATCTACTCGTCTGCAACCGGCCGGATCTTTTGAACACCTTGCTTGCTGATGCCCGATCCTCGCAGGTGGCCCAGACACCGACTTGACGATCCTACGGAGGTTGCCGTGGTGCCCCTCGACATGCTACCACTACCCGTCCACCTGTCCTTCATGCGCGACCACTACTGGGCGGGCATGAAGGCCAACTGGATCATCCTCATCCACCAATCTGGTAGTCCGTGGTGTCTCATGGATATCTACACCCAGCAAGAGATCACCCTTCCATCATTGGATATCGCCGCCATCGAGCCTCGCGGCCCGCCGGACACTCCTGCCTACTACGCACGAGACGCATCGAGATTTTGGCTCGACCTCTGTTTGGTGAAAGTTGTAATCTGCGAAGTGCCCACGTCATCAGAAGACTACATGGATTACAAGCTCATTGCCTTGTTCAACATGGGATTAGTCTATCTGGAATCCTGTCACCATACATGGTTATGGCTCATCGTCAATCCTGTTGAGGCAACATTTCTGTCTGATGCTATAGTGCATGATGGCATCGTTTACGTCGTCGACGCACAGATTGGCTGCCTATACTAGTGGAATCTATCATCGTGTAATTGTTCTATCTCATCTCATCTTTACCTTATGAATACGACTGCCTGTTCATTGTTACAAATTTAGAATAGATAGTATGTCTATAACCACATCATTGCTATATGTTCCTCTCATTTCCTAGATTTTTATGACCACACATGTTATTGTTAGAGTTGATATGAGAACAATTGGCATCTAATGATTGTTAGAATAGATATTATGAGCATAACCTCATGATTGCTATATGTTACTCTCATTTCCAAGATTTTTATAACAACGCATGTTATTGCTTAGAGTTGATATGAGAACAGTAGTAAGTGCTATGGTAGAATATGAGTAGGCCCTGTCATAGCTGTTTTCTCATTGTTACATGATGTTTGAACCATGACATATTGCTAGAATATGAAAGCCATTGGCTTATTTTTTTAACTTGGGGTATGATTATGACCACGGCATTGCAATTCTCTGTCTATGATATGTGTCACTGTTATAATAATCTTAATTCCACACATACTCTGAACATGATTGTTTATTTTTGTCCTTTTGGTCTCCAATTTGAATTGTTGCAGCAGACGCAAATGCGCTGGCCTTCATGATTCCAGGACCTGGAATCATACCAGCCGATGGGTGGTGGTTTATCGCTCGTTCAGCTGACGGCGGTCATTTGACGCTCATCCGCACATACCAAATTGACCAAACCATTACATCAAACCACATGCAGTACAATGCCTGGGGCGTTCGTGACATTGATGGCTATGGCTACTTCGTGTTCGAGAAACATCCTAGCTCCGTTGGGCCAGGCGTATTCAACTAGAGGCGAGTTTACAGCCTCGACAACCACTCCATGTTCCTCGGGCTCAATTATCCGATCATCCAACTAATCATCGATCATATCACCGACGATGATTACCGTGCTATGCAACTTCCATTCACCAGGGGGAACTGTGTTTACACATCATACCATGGGTTTCATGAATCACCATATCTAGAGATTCGTCGACACAACTTGTTGCCAGGTAATCTGTAGTGTGTGAAACGCATCAAGCTTCCATGCGATGGATGGCTTTTGCAAACCTGACATGCGGAAATGTGGTTCATGCCAACAGCAAATATGCACAACTTGATTCGTACTGATATCTAGACTGAGCCATGTATCCTGCTGTTGTAGCACGACCCTCTTTTGTTGGATATTATACTGTTGTTAGTTTGATGCACTCCTCTAGTTTTAGGATGTACTGATAATGATGGTGGAGATGTTGTGCAGAAGCCATATATATATATATATATACATCAACTGGTGGATGACACTAAATACGACTAGTAAGTAGTACAGTAGCAGTACTAGTATACGTCGCTCAAATTATTCATCATGTCCACACATTGAATTGACGTGACAACACGCTGCGCGTGAGGTGACACAAGAATCCCGGCGGCGTGTTCGGGTATTGTGGACTTCAGATTTGGAGTACCACTTATCTGTCGAAATCTTTCATCATTCACTTAAAACAGTCGATTGGTCATACATTTAGTACCATATAACTGGAATTAACCGACGCAAGTCCAAGAAGGATTGGCCGGTGCTGCTGGCTGGCGTGAAGTTCGATCCCATGGATCAGGAGCTGATCGAGCACCTTGAGGCCAAAGTGAGTGCTGACAGCGTGAAATCTCACCCTCTCATCGATTTGTTCATACCAACCATCGACAGCAAGCACGGCATATGCTACACCCATCCTGAGAAACTTCCAGGTAAGACACCGATCGGCCGTCTACTTGCACAAACATATTCCTTTGTTTAGATGCAGACCTAGTGAAGAAATGACAATTTGACAGTTAATAAAAAGTGAAACAAGTGACTGCAACATGCCAAAGATGTTATGAAAATGCCAACTACGTACACTAAAACCTATATTCAACAATACTGCAGGTGTCACACTGAGTGGCCTAAGCAAGCATTTCTTCCAGCACAATTCCAGGGCGTTCAAAAGGGGCACATGGATGCGTCGAAGATACAGTCGGAGTGCAGCATGCACGCGATGTGGCACAAGACCGGCAATACCTTGCCGGTGATGGTCACCGGCCGGCAGACGGGCAGCAAAAAGGTTCTGGTGCTGCACACCAACAAGAACTTCGACCAGCAGAGGACCAACTGGGTGATGCACCAGTACCACCTCGGGGACCTGGAGCAAGAGAAGGAGCGGGAGCTGGTCCTCTGCAAGATTTTCTACCACACGAACACTAGGGCCAGGAGTAAAAAGATTATAAGTTAGTTTGGTATTGGTACTTGTACTACCTTGTCATCCGCAAGTTGGTATTGTTGTTAACGATCTTTCGGTATGAACTTGGCATTTGCTTCCAACCATCATGCCGAGGGTCGACATGGATATAAAGCTGAATCATTTGTTTTGAAACGAATTTTCAGGCACCTGATTTTTATTTGATGGGTAGCATAAGCACCTGCCGTTCGAATTCCCAGTTCTCCAAATTTTTTGAAACAAGTGCATGCACTTATTATCACGATGAAAAAACAATATACCTGCTGCATCCCGGTTATCAGTTTGTACTTGCAGAATTCTCTCGTTTATTGAGCAGGTATATTGTTTTTTTAGGTCGAGCAAGTTTCAACTGGGCTGTAGACTTCCTAGGCTTGGTTTTGTTTTTAACAGGCCCATCCCATGACGACAACGGGGCACAAAGGTCCAGCAGGTATCTACTAGCCTCTTGCCCGCTAGCGTTAGTTATACTTTGTCTTACAATATCCGCAGGCAGATTTTTTACTGAATCAAACACACAGCCCAGTTCTATTTTCCTCTTGAAACGCCATGTCCTACTTCCGTTTTCTAATCTCTATCTATAGTTTTACTAGTTCATATACACGTATCATTATATTGAAAATACATAAAGTTCCCTTTTCATATTTACATCCTTATTTTTGTTGTTGTTTTCCCTCCCAGCGCTGATTTTTTACCACTGGTTTTCCCTTAAACCAACTCAATTGTCCCACGTCTTATTTGCTTACAAAAACAAAACAATGTTTTTTGGAAAATCAATAAGTTCTTAAAAAAATGTTTATCATTTCGGGATTACAACAGTTCGGACTCCACCGAAATGTGCAAAATAAGGTTGAACTTTTTGACCGTGGTCCTGGGTAGAAAATGGGTTGTAATAAATTACTTAAGAGTTAGAAAATGGGCTGCAAATTATTAAAAAAATAGCAAATGGGCTCTATGTTGTCTGCCATAGATTTGGAAGCTGACTTGTGGGCCTACTAAGTTCATGCGTACACAAGGTTTCTCAAAAAAGGAAACTTAGTCAACAATCGACTCTACCACCGTCAGACCGTTAGATGTCAATCTAACGTCAATCGTGCTTCTTCAATCTCTGACCTTCCTGCTCCAGCCGCCCAAACCAGCGCCGGCGGAACCGCCTGCTCCCGCCTCCCGTGGCCGGCCGTGCTACCGGGCAGGCCTCACGGCCCCACCATACTCACATCCCTGGCCTGTCTATCCCTCTACTCACCCACACCTCCTATTATTTTCCGTCGACGGCAGCCGAACCAGTCAACCCTCGTAATCCCCACCGCGTGGGCAACCACTGCCATGTCTTCCCCGGCTCCGTGTCGTTCCCTTCGTAGGCCTCACCGTCGTCCACCGCCCTGGTGCTCTCGGTGCGGCGTGGTCAACATGGTCAACGAACGACATCCATCGGAAGTGGACTGTACATGGAGAGGCTGACAGCTGGGTCCACGGTCGCACACAAGGAAATGCCTCATTCCGTGCAAAATAATGATTCCTCCACCCGACATCTGGGACCCACCGGACAGGCCACCGTATTTCACGAAAAAAACGTTCCCGCCGCTGACAGCTCGGACCCACCAGCTATATCTTCGCACGAAGGAAGTGCTTCCTTATTACGCACAAAAAATGAATACTCCCCCCTGCTAGCTGGGACCCACCATATGCGAGGCTGACTTGTGGGCCTACTAAGTTGACGCGGACGGAGGGCTTTGTCAACTTACTCAATATGAACGATTGTAGCTCTAGTGACCGTACAATGTCCATGTAACGGTCGTAGTTCTTCTTCAACCTCTGGTCTTCTTGCTCCAGCCGCCCAAACCAGCGCCGGTCGTGCCGCCTGCTCCTGCCTCACGTGGTCGGCTGTGCTGCCGCGGAGGCCTCACCTTCCCCTACTACTCCTGCCGCTGGCCAGGCCATCCCTCTACTCACCCACACCCCCTGTTATTCTGCGGCGACGGCAGGCTCACACCGCAACCAAACCAGTGAACCCTCATACTCCTGTCCGCGTGGGCTTCCACTGCCGTGTCTTCCCCATCTCCGCGTCGTCCCCTTCCTAGGCCTCGCCGTCGTCCACCGCCCTGGTACTCTCGGCGCGGCGTGGTCAACATGGTCAAGGAATGACTTCCATCGGAAGAGTACTGTACGTGGAGAGGCTGACAGCTGGGTCCACGGCCATAGCAAGGAAGTTCCTCCTTATTACGCGGAAAATAATGATTCCTCCACCTGATAGCAGGGACCCACCAGACGGTCACCGTATTTCGTGAAAAAATGTCCCCCCCGACTGCTGGGACCCACCAGCTATATCTTCGCACACAAGGAAGTGCGTCCATATTATGGGCAAAAAAAATGATTCGCCCCCTGACTGCTGGGACCCACCGGCTACATCTTCGCACGCAAGGAAGTGCCTGGCAGTCGGGACCCACCTGGTTGAAGCGTACGTAGCGTTGTCATTCTGGTCGCGAACGTGTATGTACATACTGGTCGATCGGTCTCTTTGCAAGTATGAACCGTGGCCGAGTAAGTAGCGGCACGTGTCGTTGTAGAGCACCCGACATAGCAGTTCACGCAGTCCCGTCTAAGTCCTGTACACGTACATACAACAACAGGGCAAAAAATACGGCCACGTACGTACATACGGGCGGGGTCTCGAGCGCGTACTCGCGGACAGCCAGGGCTTGTGTACATGGAGAGGCAACGTACGGGAGCAACGGCGTCCTGTTCATCGGGCAGAGAACCGGCTGGGTTGGAACGGAGAAACAATGTCGTGTTCATCGGGAGGCAACGGAACGCGTGCTGTTCATCGGGAGCCAACTAGCTTGGACGAAACAGCCGATGGAAACGAGGCCTGGCGTACCGCAGAACGAAGGAAACGGCCTTGTGTTCAACCGGCCACGGTCGAAACGGGATCATGTTCATCGGGAGGGGTCTGGCGTACCGCAAAACGGAGGAAACAGACTTCTCTTGGACCTCCTATGGTGGAAACGGGGTCCTGTTGATCGGGAGGGGTGTGGCGCAGCGCAAAACGGAGGAAACGGACTTGTGTTGGAGCGCTACGGTCAAAATAGGGGTCCTGTTCATCGAAAGGGGTGTGGCGTACCGCAAAACGGACTCCATGGGATACTGTTCATCTCCACCGTCGACTAGCTCCACGGGCTACTGTTCATCCACCGTCGACCTCCTCCAGCCTCCACCTGCGACTGTTCATCCACGGGCTCATGTTCATCTAGCCTCCACCGCGCGCTCCTCCACCGGCTACTGTTCAACCAGCCCTCTCCACGGGGTCCTGTTCAACCACCCCTCCACGGGCTACTGTTCATCCAGCCCTCCACCGGCTACTGTTCAACCAGCCCTCCACGGGGTCGTCCTGTTCATCCAGCCCTCGATGGGGTCCTGTTCATCCACCCCCAACCGGCTCGATCGGGGTCCTATTCATCCATCGGCAACACCACGGGTTCCTGTTCATCCACCCCCACCGGGAACTGTTCATCCAAACCCCGCCAACAGCACACACTATTCTTCCAGAGGCAGCATTGATCGGCTTCAGTTAGCAGCAGTAGCGAAGGAATCAATCGGGTTCAGTTAATAGCAAGGGATTGATCGCTTGGGTTCAGTAACGTAGCTAGTGCAATCGCTCGAGTTCAGTTAGAGCCCAACGCCTCGCTCGGGTTTAGTTAGAGCGCAACGCCTCGCACACACGCGCGTACGTACGAGAGAAAGGCGCATCGCTTGGCCCCCGACCACCCACCGTAACCGGGAACTCCCCCGATATTTTCCTTGCCCTCGCTTTTACCATGGTTTTTTCCGTCAGACGGCCCAAAGAATGTCATGCAGTTGCGTCTTCGGCCCGCCCAGGACGAAAAGCTCATTTTCTGTCATGATTTTTTGTCATAGAAGTAGAACCCCACCACATTTATGATGATACCGGGTTTTGTCACAATTATCGTCATAGAAGTGTCATAAGCATGACAGAAAAAAATTCATCCGGCACAAAATGTCACAGATGTTTCTTTTTTTGTAGTGCAACTGCGCAAGCGCGAGCGAACGTGGAGGTACTGGCTTAACTGTGTGCGATGCAAGTGCGCTGTAAAATCACCACGACTGCGCAAGCGTGAGAAAAGGGTGGAGGTACTGGCTTATCCATGTGCGATGCAAGTGCGCTGTAAAATCACCACCTGCGCAAGCTAAAGGTGGGTAAATTTATTTTGAAATTAGGACGAACCGTGTGCGATAGACCAGCTAGCTAGAAATATAAAAACAAACTACCCGCCTTGAGCGTTGCAAAAATTGGCGGTTCCACTACTTTTCCTTATTATCATACACGCATATTCTTATTGGTCCATGCGCGATCTTAGGCACTCCCGCCCGGCATCAATTCCTTTACCCAAATTTTAGTAGCCGCTGTACTTCAACCGTCACCCACACTCCTCCAGCACCAACCTTATAGTAAAATTGTAGTAGCGGAGGCATTTGAACCGTCGCCCTCCCTCGTCCACCACCATCTCCACCCACCATTACTAAAATTTTCAGTAGCTGTGGCGTATCCTCAAACACCCCTCCTCCACAGTCCCCCCACCCGGCCCCCTCCCCCCTCGAACCCTAGCTTGCGGCCGCCGGTGGCGCCGCCAGCGCCACGGCCAACCCTTGCTGGTCAGCCCGTTCCTCCTAGCTTAGATAATAAAGTTCATGTTACCCGGCGATTCCCATACTGTTGCCCCACTCCCCTGAGTTTTTAGATGAGGCCTGCGGTGTCCCTCCCTGCCAGATCCACATCCCCTGCTCCAGAATGTCACAGCCTAAGCTCAACCACGTATCCCGGGGAGCCCCACGAGCGTTCGACCAAGAAGAGGTTTATCATGGCCTCTCCGGCGAACGTTGGCGAGGTGGCCGCCGTTCGCCCCGACCTGTCGATCCCGGAGCAACACGTCGTCGCGGAAGCCGGCGAAGACATTGACTACGTTGCCATGCCGAAGGCTTCATGTCAGTGGGCTAGCGTATTCCTGTATCTCGGGAAAGCTGGCTACGACATCAAGCTCGTCGACAGCGACGGCTTCACGCGGGCCATGTCACAGGTTAAGTGGTCCATCCCCAACCCCTCTGGTTCTATCGCCAGCGATCTCTTCGACGGCCCTGCCGCTGATCTCCTCCACCAAGCGGTCAAGGATTTGCGATCCTTATACGCCATGGAGCCCATTTTGCCATTTCTGAAGGACACGTTCTAGAGCGGCGACTTGGGATCGTCAATTGCCAAGTCAGATCTCATCGACCACGACCACGAGGAGGGCACCCACGAAGGTTCTTCCAAGATGAAACAACCCATCTGTGACATCAGAGAGCGCACCATGGGTTTGTGCTATTCCAACTGGAAGGATCCCGTCCATGAAATGTGAGGCAACATCCTATCAGCAAATCTTACCTTTTCTAGCTTGGCAACCCGTACCCTTTGTTGTTGTAGCATTTGCCGTGCGGTGCTTTGACTGTGCCATGTTTAATTATTTTAGTTATGCAAACATGTATTGTTATATAGGGCTATGTGACATTTAAGTATGAATTATCCACTTCAGTTTCACGAATGGCTATATTTGGTTGTTTATAGTGAGTAGATGCCTTGTTTATCTCTATTTGGTTGTTAGGTTGGTTGTAGTGAGCATTTTTTCAGTTATCGAGAAGATGCCTTGTTTATATGTATTTGGTTCTTAGTTTAGTGGAAGTGAGCATTTGTCCAGTTATCAAGCAGATACCTTGTTTATCTTTATTTGGTTATTAGGTTGCTTTTTTAGCATTTGACCAGTTTTCAAGCAGATGCCTTCTTTATCTGTATCTGCTTGTTAGGTTGGTTGCAGTGAGCATTTGTCCAGTTTTCAAGCATATGCCCTGTTTATCTGTATTTGCTTGTTAGGTTGGTTGCAGCGAGACTCTGTCCATTTTCAATGGCTATATTTGGTTTTTATACTGATCACTTATACCTTGTTTATTTCAGTCATTCACAATGTGTTGTTCATTATGTGCAAGTCGGAACTGTGCCGCTCGACTGCTTCAATACCAGTTTGAACGGCTATATTTGGTTCCAGTTATGCCTGGTGTAGTTAACACATGCCCTTTATTTCAGTTTTACACATTTATCCATTGTGATGTTTAAGCATTACCTACGTTCTATTCATTTTCAACAATACCAGTTTGAATTGCAATATTTTATGGCTGTTAAGCCTGCTGACGATAACATTGCCTTCCATTTTATATCTGCTTTAACAGCATGCTGAAACCAACACATTCAAGCTATCATTTGGAGATGATGTTGTTTACCTTTGCTATATTTGTTTGATGTTAAGGTTGTTGTACTTATCATGCCTTTCCACTACTTATGCAGGACAACAACGGGAGTGGCCACCATTTTCCGCCAAGGTTAACTTCATCCCTCGGCTTGTACCCCCCTCTTCGTTCCTTAATGTAGTGCATATAGATCCAGGCATGGACACTTATTAGCTTCTAATATTGACTTGTTGCTTGTAGGTACATATGCCCTTGGCAAGGATCCACGCATCGACCCTTTTTGCGTATGGGGCAATGAGATATTCATGAACAAGCATCAAGTGAGGAAACTGATAAGGATTATTAGCAAAAAGATACGAATGGTGGCAAGAAAATTATTTGTTTACGCTCTATCCAACACAACAGTGAGTTGTAGGATGGTAACTACAAACTCTGCAGCCTTCTCTTTTCACTGCCCATAATGAGTTGTTAGACAACAATGTCTGAATCTTTTTGGTTCGCAGTGGTTCCCGAAGCAGTTCACTGAAGATTACCTCGCAAAGTACATGATTGGTGGACACACAATGAAGATTAAAGTATTTCATCCAGACTACAATGAGCATCGAGAAGTCGTAATGAAGACAGTGAAGGATGGACGGGCAGCCATCACAAGGGGTTGGCCTAGAGTCGTGTGCGCATTACGCATGGAGGAGGGCACAATATGGGCATTCCGCTTCACCTTCTCCAGTGACCAGAATGTCTTTCGCCTCTCTCTTTACAGTCTTTAGTACGACTGTGGTTCATCATTCTTTACTTGGTGCTTCTGTAGTTCTTCAGTATATGTACCTGTGCATCGAATTATGCATTCATGGTTGAACCTATATTTGTAATAAACATGGTTGGATATGAAATAAGTGATTGCCTACTTTCAAATTCAAAACATGTGATTTTTAAATTAGGGATTACACTGCAGACGGTTTGTGAAAGCGAAACATCTGCAATAGACGCAAAGATCAAACACGTTTCTAGGATCCACTACGTGTGCGCTCAATCTCCACTGCACACACGACATCCTCTTGAAAACTGTTTGCATTAGGCCACCTTGCGCAAACATTTACCACATAAAAATTGTGTGTGATGGACAGCCTTTGCCACACAGTTTCTTCTACGCACCGTGTGTCATGCATTCAATAACGCAAACGATAAGATTGTTAATATCGCGTGCAATGGCAACGCTATCACAAATGATTTAACGGGGAAAATTGTGTGTGATGTACCTGCGAAGGGAAACATTTTCCTTGGAGCGACTGTGTGGGATGTTCATACGAACGGAAACGTTTTGTGGGGACTGACTGTGTGGGATGTACTTACGACCGGAAATGATTTCGCCTGTATAATTGTATTTTTAAGCACTACCGTACGTATAACCGTATTTCAGTGCTCACCGTTCGCACACGACCTCATTCTGCCGAGCGTGTGTGCCAGGAGGGCATATCCCCGACGGTTTCTGGGTCATGTGGGAAGGACCCCCTATCGCCGTCACTCACTTGGCGACAGTTCCGAACGCCGTCGCGAAAAGGGGTTAAAAACCGTTTGTATAGCACCGACGCATACCAGTGCACGCCGAGGTTTTTTCTGAGCTTCTATCCGAGAGCCTCCTAAAGGGCTGTCTGAGGTTCTGTATGAGAGCCTCCCGAAGGTCTATACGAGGGACCGCCTGAGGGGTTATGCGAGGGAGAACATCCTTGTGATTGGGAGGTTGCTAAATCCTAGCTGCATGGAATTGCACTGACGATCTTTGCCAACTCTACTTCCGCTGCACTACGAGTTGGTAATGATCAGATCAAAACTTGTATGCATCTTCATAGTGGTCCGGGGCTACTGCGTAGGTCATATATTTTTTCTGTTGTGTTTACATACAGTGGCATCATGAGCCATGTTATGCGTAGATGCAGGTTATGATCTAGAATACATGAGATGTATGGGTGTTGCACAATATAATTTTGTAGTAGATGAGATCTACTGCTGAAAATTATTTGTGCGAGTAGTAGATGATATCTATTACCTAATGTTCTTGTTGCTTTCCTTGAATTTACGTAGTCCTGATCTTGACGGCATGGTGGAATCTTGTACAAAGTTATGGCTATCCGTGATCCTTCCATGTTCCTCCTGAGTATGCTGGTTGATATATCAATGTTGTGCTTCAGTACTTCGGATTCCACCATAGTTAAAGAAATATGGATGTTTCACAGACTAAAGGGCAATGCAGATGTAATCTACACGGGGTTCTTGCATATGATAAATTTCAGTATGGGGCTCGAGATTTTTTATCTCATGTTTCATATGCCCCACAAAGTTAGTCTAGCAACTTGAATAATCACACTTGATGATGAACGTTGGTAGCTGCGGTTTGATTGAAACCTTAGAAGCCACGTAAAATAAAATCTTGTATGAAAACTATAGGTGTCTAACTTGGTTTTGTAGGATGTGTATATGATGTGGTATGGTCTTCGTCATATTTAATGAGATTATGTATGAGATGGCTATATAATGTAATTAATTGACATGATCTTGTGTGGGATGATTTGACATGATGCATGGCTAGAGCCAGGTGACTGTCACTTTAATGACCTGTGTGCGAACCTTGTTGTAATGCATTAACTTTATTAGCTATAGTGATAGCAATATTTTTTGATGCATCGTCAAGACGGTGGAAAGTTGTGTGAAGGTGGCCACCAACACAAATGCCAAAGACGATTAAAATAAATACTTCTCCGTCGAAAAGAGCTATACCATATCATGCTATTATGAATTTCTTGAGATGTTTATCCCTTTTGATGCACCCTTCTGATTGTGCGGTAGTCGCTTTTATTAAGGTGATCACTCACTTAAAAATATCAAGTAGTTAGTGTTCTCCCAAGAGTAGCACCGTCTGAAATATGTATCTTTTTAGGGTGCACCATGTCCACATGGTTTCGAACAACTCGAGAGTATGAGGCGGGTAAGGTCAAACCTCGCAGCGAGATCACTTGGTTATCTTGAAGGTTCAGGTTGTTTATTCGTGAGCTCAGAACACACCCATTGAAAGATGAACAAGAGTCACATAGTGTCGTGGAAGTGTCACGGCAGATGTCCTCATGGAAGGACTTAGTTGTGGAGCCATTGCGACGAGGATAGCTTAAAGGGGTTAAATAGGACAAAGGACACGAGGAGTTTATACTGGTTCGGCCCCTTGCGGTGAAGGTAAAAGCCTAATCCAGTTTGAGGTGGAATTGCTAGGGTTTCGATGACCAGGCAGCAAATACGCTTTGCCTGGCTCTAGATCTGATGTTTCTTGCCCTAAGCTGCTGCCGGGTCGTCCCCTTATATACATGGGTTGACGACCTGCGGCCTACAGAGTCCCGGCCGGCTCATACAACATGTACGGCCCGGTGACTGATCTTACATGCCTTTCAATACAAGTTTACATATACATGGCGGTTTATACTTGCGGGCCTTAAGCCGTCTTCGGGTTTGGGCCCTCTAAGAAGCCTGTCTATGAACCGCCACTTTAATATACTCTTGGGCTTCATTGAGATGAACCGCCATAGGGATGACCCGGCCCCTCCTGGGCGGGTCATATCTAATAGTCATATCCCCAACATTAGGCCCCAGGTTGATTTGAACTCGTTCATGTCAATCTTCAACACTTGGAAAAATCCTTCCTCGTCTTACAGTGAAATATTGTAACCCGCCATGACGTCATCTCCGGAAATTGCGGTAACCTACCGTGACGTCACCTGCCATTAATGCTTCACAGAACCCAAATCTTAATCAATCTCTTTCTTTACTGTCCCTCCGAAAATCGTGGTGCCCGCGCCGTCGCTTATACATTTTTATGCCTCCTCGATTCTTGTGCCTGACGTTTGTCCTTCCAGCCCTATAAATAAGACCACAGACTCTCCTCTCTTCCCCCCCTTTCCTTCTTGCCTTTCTTCTTCCTCCTCGCGACGCACCAATCCGCACGAGCTCCGCCGCCATCGACCTTCATCTCCGACCTCAACTCCGGCCGCTGCATCCCCCTGAATGGACCAGAGCACTGCGGTGCCTCTCCGCTGTCCCATCAGCATCAGTAAGTTCTCCTTTTCTTCACCATAGATCTGTCAGTTAGGGTTTCAGTGTTCATCGGTGTTCCTCGCCGCCCTTCTTTATTCTTGTTTAGATCCATGGATTAGATCCAAAAATCACATAGATCTTGCGCGACGGTAGTTTTAGCACATGTTTTTGATACTAGAGCATATCCTCATCGTGACAGGTCCCCTCTGGGGCACATCCTCTTTTCTGCTACCGCCTCTGTAGGTTTCGAATTTATTTCTTTTTCCTGAACAGTTGCAGATCCGAATTTATAGCCTTAATCTGTGAAACTTGTTTGTCCAACACTTAGTATAATTTTGCTCCTTGTCAGATTTTGAATACATGTACATATCATGGCGGCTTACATGTCCGGCTTACAATTACTCATATATCATTAGTCCTCACTTAAGCCGCCATTCTGAATGTACACTGTGCTTGCTTAACATCTGATTTCACCAATTGACTTGAACCGGCAAAAAATTTCTTTCCTTCGGGCTTTGTTTCTTTCACAATGCCGCCAAAAACAGTCTACACATGCAACTGGGTCCCCTCCATCGTCACCGAGGGCACTTTTAAGGACTTTTTCAAAATCGGGTATCTGCCCGCCAAGAGTGTGATGCATTACCGTGCTCCTGACCTGAGTGAAGAAAGACCTTAGCCGAAAGACGACGAAGTCATTGTTTTTACTGACCACATGAACTGGGGCTTCTCACCGCCCGGCTCTAAATTCTTCCGGGATATTTTGCAGTTTTTCAACTCCATCCTCAAGACATTGGACCCAATTCCGTGTCAAATATCTTCAACTTTCAAGTCTTCTGTGAAGTATACCTTCAAGAGGAGCCCAGTGTTGATCTCTTTAGAGAGTATTTTTACTTGAACCGCCAGACTGAGTTCACGAACGGCCCTAGCTTGGAGCTCGGCGGAATATCAATTCAACGTAGAAGAGATGCCATCTTTCCCTTATGCCTGCCTGCCGAGTCACCCAAAAGATTGGAACCAGACGTGGTTTTATTGCAAAGATACTTCTCCGGCTGACGAGAATCCACTGCCGGGTTACCGTGTCGAGCGCCTAGACCCAAAGCACAATCTTCCTGAAAAACTTACCGCTGCTGAACGGAAGAAAATTGCTCCTACCATTGTGAAAGTTAAGGCTCTGCTAGGAAATGGGCTAACTGGCGTTGATTTAGTCAGGTGTTGGGTTTCTTGGCGGATCATTCCCTTAAGTCGTCACACCGGCTTAATGTACACTTACACTGGTGGTGTAAAGGATCCACTGCGCCACAGCTCTGCACCATTAACTGACGCAACAATAGATGAAATGGTTAAGTCCCTTCTGAATGAAGACCCAGAAGATTGCATTAAAGTGGGTCTAGCCCCTTTCTGCAAACTTAACCCGGCCCCAGACGTAAGTCTCTAAATCTTCTTACCTTTACCTTATTATTCGAGTACTTTATTAACCCAACCTTTGATTCCTTTACAGGCTAAATCTGACTTTTGGAAGACGGAGTATGATCATGAAGCTGCCAAGAAGGCCAGGGCTATCAAGAAAGCCAACCAAGAAGACCACCAAGAGAAAAAAGAAACCAAGCGCCTCTGATCTGCTTAAACTGGATGACACCTCTGAGTCGGAGGTAGCCCTTGATTCTCTTGGCTCATTTTTTCTATCATCTTATTGACAGTGCTTATTATCAAGCCTGACACGGGGGCCAGCCAAGCAGCTTAGGAAGAGGTAACTATTATTTCCTCCGGCTCAGACCCTTTGCCAAGACAGAAACTTCGACAAGTAACCCGGAAAGTAAGGTTTTCACACCCATTGGCTTATTTAGATCCTCACTTTCTTTTGAAGCAACAACAACATGAGAATCGACGTCGGACCCAGACGAGCGGCGTTGAAGAGTTGTCCTCCGGCTTACCCAAAACCCCCGCTCCTCGAAAGCGGCGAAACGAGGTTCTTTTTCAGTTATTCTTTTGACCCGTTAGCAAGTCTTATTTGTCTATCACTCAACTATGTTGATGATCATTGACCAGGAACTTGCCCGTTCTTCCTCTGGCGACTCGTCGCAAACCGAACTGCCGGCTTTTAAGACTGCCCCTGGGTAATGATAATCAGTCCTTACATTGCACCTCTTTATGTTCTGATAACTATACTGATTCGTCATAATCCGTACAGGGGACAAGCAAAGCCTAACAAAAAGGCAAAGGTGACCAAGCCAACTGAGGCACCTGAAGTTGCTGAGCCGGAGCAGCAAGTCCCTGTGCCCGAAACCTCTGACAAGCAACCAGAAGAAACTGTCACTGACACTCCGCCTGAGATTCCGGATCTCTGTGTTGATGACACTACTATTAATCCTTCAAATCCTGCACCATCAAGCTCACCTAAGCCGTCAGAGACTCATAATGATGACGTGTTGATTACTGGCACCGGCTTTGTAGAACCGGGAAATCCCATAGCCTTAGCTAAACATACTGCAAAGCAAGAGGTTATTGAAAGGAGAAAATTGAAGTTTGACGTCTCCCATTATGCGCAACTGAGCAGCAGTGAGATCCTCTCTGGTTACCTCAGCCAAGTACACTCCAGCCGCGATCTTGAAGTTGATATGGTGAAACAAATGCACCAAAAATATGAGGTATGACTTCCAGCTTTAAGTAATTTATGTATATCCTGCCAACCCCCAAGTCTACTGGCTATGATAAGATTGAATAGGCTGTAGACTTAGAAGAATCCATAAACTTCTGTCCTAGAATCCCTCCTTGTCCGGTTTAAATATAAACCGGATGTTTAAGCAGTTTAACTTTGCATCCCTAGTCCCCAAGGCCCGGTTTAATCAGCATGAATGAGCTGGTCATATTTATCATTTGTAAGAAAAGAGAGCCTAACTGCATAGCCCCCATGAGTCGGTTGGGACTGTTTACAGCACAGCCGGCTCATTATGAAGAAGATACAAGCGATATGCATTAGCACCCAAGTGCCAAGTAGTCTTGCTTGCAAAGTGCTTGGGACTTTAGTAATAAGAGCCGTTTCCTTGAAAAATTTCCTTGACAGACATTAGCCCCCAAGTGTCAAGTGTTGTTGCTTGCAAAAGACTTGGGACATATATTCTTGTAACCTTGATATAGATGTTTATAACTTTTGTACTTCATACAGGCTGCTATTGCTGAACTGGAGTCTCAACTGAATGACGCCAAGACCCGGCTGGCAACTCAGGAAACTGAGACCCGGAAAGCTGAGTCAAAGTTCCAGTTTAGCGTGGCTGAGTCGGAAAAGCTGAAGACCAGTTTCGAGGCGGAGAAAAAGACTTGGGCTGGAGAAAAGACTGCTTTAACGCAGCGGGCTGAGAAAACAGAAACAACTCTTCAAGGGGTAACCACTGAGCTCACCGGCTTAAAAAGCCGTGTATCTCAGATGGTTTCTGCTATATTTGGTAAGTCGCCGCGCTTAACCGTCCAATATCACTCCTTTCTTGATAGTATAAGCCGCCTCTAACCAATTTGTGATTAATTTAGGTCCCAGGAGCAGAAATCTTGACCAAGACATAATTGTAAAGCTGAAAGCTGTCTATACTCTTGTTGAACAGCAGTACACTTGAACTCAACATGCCCTGGCCAAAATTTCTCCAACTAAACAAGCTCCAAGCCTTTTGATAGATGTCTTAAAAAAGCTCTCTGCGCTGCCTGCCAGGATCGATGAGATGAAACGATCATCTGCAAGAGCCGGCGCCGTGACAGCTTTGAGTCGGGCTAAAGCATGGGTACTAGAATTAGAGCCGGCTGATGTAGCCACGGGATACCCAAGTTTAAAAGAGTATGGTACTCGTTTTGACCAAAATGACTTTGCAGCCTGTGTGAAGGAAATTCGTCGAATGGCCACCCAGATTACCAATGATTCAGATATTTCAAAGTACCATCCGGCTTATGACAAGCAAAATCAGAAGATGCCTACACTGTCTTACAGAGTGATGGATCTAATCCCTCCAATCCATAAGCATACTTTTGCCCCTGAAGTTGAACCGTCCGATCTTATATATGACGAAGCTAAATTTCAAGCTTTATCCGGCATCGATTGGTCATCACCAAATTTCAGCCAGCAGAACAGGACGAAGAACCGGCAAGGGATGACGCGGAAGCCTCCAGTCAGCAAGACCAGGAAGATTGAACCGCCCGGCGGATTAGATACTTGATATTTTTGAAAAACACTTGATGTCATTCGGCTCATGGAGCCATGTAATAGGGTAGTAAAAACTTGAATCTGCCGTGCCATCATGCATGTTCCTGCCTCTTGCTTTAATATTGATGATTCGCCAGTTTGGAAAACCATTATGGGTATGATAGTCTTTGATTTATGCAGATCTGAATGATATTTATCCCGCACACAAGAAAATACAATGCCCTGGCGGCTTACCGTCGGGCGGGTCATGATACCCAATTGAAGTTGTTGGGGACAAATAGTCCATAACCAGGGCCAGTCTGACCGTAATGTTTAACATAAAATATCATACCTGTGGCCGTATGCTTAGACTACTGGTTGAGCAACCTTATGCAGTGAGAGGCGGTAGAGCCATAATTGTAAACATAAAAGTATGATACTCTGGCGACTTATAGTCTGCTAGCCTGGCGGGTTATAGAGACCCGGAAGATGCTTCAAATATGAGCCATCAATGGGGCAGCTGGGCCCGATTTGTAAGAAAAAACCACAAGTCAAAGAAGAAATCTTCGAATGAAAAAATCAAAAGAAATTCGAGGCTTTTGTGGGCTGCCAAGCCAAAGTGTCTTCTTCAATGAAACTAGCCGGAGCCATGGATTGTTCGTGCGTTCCGTGAGCCTGACTCACAGTGTGCCCAATCGACATTTGAACCCTAGATAAAGTCTGGTCTTGCTCAAAGACTTATCAGGAGTACGCGGGGCTAGAGTAACAGCATACATCACGGGCCGATTTATCCAAGTTTCAAGGAAGGCGGCTTATGAAGCCTGGATCTATCCTGACTATCTGTAAACCGTGCTCTCGCATGACAAGCCGCCGTTTGAACCTTAACGAGCTCAGATCTTGGTCGAATACGCCATAAGATTGATCGTGTAAGAGTTCGACGGGTCAATCGGGATTACCCGATGGAGTTGAAGCAGCTGGCTACAGGTAGGATGACCCGGAAAGGTTATGTCCTCTTTGGTCGAATACGCCTATGTTTGGACAAACCTGGCCAAGAGGGTAGTAACGCTATGTTCTCTTTGGTCGAATACGCCTATGTTTGAACAAGAAGCCCCTAAATGACATACTGACAAGTGTGGCGTTGAGCCGATCAAAAGGGTACCGACAGATATGTTCTCTTTGGTGAATACACCTATGTTTGAACAGGAAGCCCCCAAGTGACCATATAAGTTTTGGCATTGCGCCGATCAAGACGGTACCGACAGCTATGCTCGATGAGCAGGAAGCCCCCAAGTTACCATATTAAAATACACCGTACTCGTCATAGACCTATGTTTGAGTTGTGCCATGCATCCAACCCTCTTTTGTCCCTGAAGTTGGGCATCAAACTTATTAAATGAATACGTAAGATGATGATAAAGACTCAACTTCGAGGAAGTGAAACGGCAGAGGCCCTGAATTATCAGGGACGCCGGCTTTATTATACTGCTTATAATATATACATCATCGAACTATGTACATCATGAGAACCGGTGGCTCAAGTATAGTAGGGCCAAAGATGAGCAATAATCCACGGCTGATGGGTCTCCTCCTCCAACTTACGTGAATCCTTGTGTTCTCGAACATCGGTAAGATAATATGACCCATTATGCAGATTCTTGCTGATCACAAAAGGTCATTCCAAACGCGGCGAAAGCTTATGCATGTCTGTTTGATCCTGGATGAGCCGGAGCACTAAGTCGCCTTCCTGAAAGGTTCTGGTTTTGACCCGGCGGCTGTGGTAACGACGTAGGTCTTGCTGATAAATTGCCGAATGAGCTGCCGCGAGATCACGCTCCTCATCCAACAAGTCAAGCGCATCTTGACGTGCCTTTTCATTGTCAGCTTCCACGTAAGCCGCCACCCGGGGTGAATCGTGACGGATGTCACTAGGGAGAACCGCCTCTGCTCCATAAACCATGAAAAAGGGGGTATAACCCGTAGATCTGTTGGGGTTCATGTTGATGCTCCATAACACTGAAGGCAACTCCTCCACCCAACAACCCGGCGTCCTTTGCAAAGGGACCATAAGCCGGGGCTTGATACCTCACAAAATCTCTTGATTTGCTCGTTCTGCCTGACCGTTGGACTGAGGGTGAGCCACAGATGAAACGTCAAGCCGGATATGCTCTCGTTGACAGAATTCTCTCATAGCACCTTTAGAAAGATTAGTGCCATTATCTGTTATAATGTTGTGTGGAAAGCCAAAATGGAAGATCACCTTCTTCATGAATTGAACCGTCGTTGCTGCATCACACTTACTAACCGGCTCTGCCTCCACCCACTTATTGAACTTGTCAACCGCCACCAAAAGGTGGGTCTTCTTATCCTTGGACCTTTTAAAAGGCCCAACCATGTCAAGCCCCCAAGTCGCAAACGGCCAAGTGATTGGAATCATCCTTAACTCCTGAGCCGGAACGTGAGCTCGTCGTGAAAACTTCTGACAACCGTCACATTTACTGACCAAGTCCTCGGCATCAGCATGAGCCGTCAACCAATAGAAACCGTGACGAAAACCCTTGGCTACAAAAGATTTAGAATCGGCGTGATGACCACAGTATCCTTCATGAATCTCCCGTAGAATCTCACGACCTTCTTCAGGAGAGACGCAACGCTGAAACGCCCCTGTGACACTGCAATGATGCAACTCCCCATTGACAATTGTCATTGACTTAGACCACCAGGTTATTTGTCTGGCCAAGATTTCATCCTCTAGCAACTCACCTCGGGTCATGTAAGCCAAATACGGAACTGTCCAATCTGGAATAGTGTGTAGAGCCGCCACCAACTGCGCTTCCGGGTCAGGGACTGCAAGATCTTCCTCTGTAGGCAATTTGACAGAAGGGTGAAGCAAAATATCCAGGAACGTGTTAGGTGGCACCGGCTTACGCTGAGACCCTAGCCGGCTTAAAGTATCAGCCACCTCGTTCTTCCTACGATCAATATGCTCAACTTGATAACCCTTGAAATGACCCGCAATAGCATCAACCTCGTGACGATAAGCCGCCATGAGCGGATCTTTAGAATCCCAAGTACCAGAAACTTGCTGAGCCACCAGATCTGAATCGCCAAAGCACCTCACCCGGCTTAAGTTCATCTCCTTAGCCATCTGAAGACCATGGAGCAAGGCCTCATACTCTGATGCGTTGTTAGTATAGGGGAACATTAACCGGAGAACATAAGAAAATTTGTCACCTCGTGGGGAAGTCAAAACAACTCCAGCCCCCGAGCCCTCAAAATGAATAGTCCAATATGTGTTATCTGGCTTCTCCTTAGGTGCCTGTAACTCTGTCCAATCATTGATGAAATCCACAAGTGCTTGGGACTTGATGGCCGTACGTGGCACATATTTTAAGCCGTGAGGTCCAAGCTCAATGGCCCATTTGGTATCTCGGCCTGTGGCTTCCCTGTTGGATGATGTCTCCTAAAGGAGCAGAACTAACCACGGTGATGGGATGACCTGAAAGTATTGCTTAAGCTTCCGGCTTGCCATGAAAACCCCATACACAAGGTTCTGCCTGTGTGGATACCTCTGTTTAGACTCGATAAGCACCTCATTGATGTAGTAAACCGGTCGTTGAACCGAGTGCTCCTTGCCTGCCTCTTTCCTTTCCACCATGATGGCTACACTGACAGCCCGGCTATTAGCAGCCACATATAACAACAGAGGCTCGTTATCAACAGGGCAGCAAGCACGGGCAGCTCAGCCAATTGTTTCTTCAGATCCTCAAACGCCTGGTTAGCAGCATTGCTCCAAACAAAGTGATCTTCCTTCTTCATCATTTGATAAAGAGGAATAGCCTTCTCACCTAGGCGGCTTATGAACCAGCTTAAAGCCGCAATACGACCCGCCAGACGCTGAACATCATTAACACACGCCGGCTTAGCCAACGAAGTGATGGCCTTGATCTTCTCCGGGTTAGCTTCAATCCCTCTGTCGGAAACCAGAAATCCCAAGAGCTTGCCTGCTGGCACACCAAAGACACACTTAGCCGGGTTAAGCATCATCTTGTAGACCCGAAGGTTGTCAAACGTCTCCTTTAAATCATCAATCAGGGTCTCCTTCTCTCTTGATTTCACCACAATGTCATTTACATAAGCATGAACATTGCGCCCAATCTGATTGTGAAGGCAATTTTGCACACACCGCTGATAAGTCGCCTGGGCACTCTTGAGCCCAAAAGGCATAGACACATAGCAAAAGGCTCCAAACGGAGTAATGAAAGCTGTCTTCTCCTAGTCCTTAACTGCCATCTTGATCTGATGATAACCAGAACACGCATCCAAAAAACTCAAATGCTCACAACCCGCCGTAGCATCAATGATTTGATCAATATGAGGGAGAGCGAACGGATCAGTCGGACAAGCTTTGTTCAAGTCCGTGTAATCCACACACATCCGCCATGTGCCATTCTTGTTGAGTACCAGCACCGGGTTAGCCAACCACTCAGGATGGAAAACTTCCACGATAAACCCGGACGCCAAAAGCCGGGCCACTTCCTCACCTATGGCTTTCCGCCTCTCCTCATTAAATCATCGAAGAAATTGCTTGACCGGCTTAAATTTCGGATCAATATTAAGAGTGTGCTCAACGAGTTCCCTCGGTACAGTCGGCCTGTCGGAAGGCTTCCATGCAAAGATGTCCCGGTTCTCACGGATGAACTCGATGAGCACGCTTTCCTATTTCAGATCCAGATTAGCGCTGATGCTGAACTGCTTAGATGAGTCGCCAGGGATGAAGTCAACCAATTTAGTCTCATCTGCCGACTTAAACTTTAACAATGGATCATGCTCTGTGGTTGGCTTTTTCAAGGATGTCATGCCTGCCGGGTCAACATTTTCCTTGTAAAATTGCAGCTCCTCCGTTGCACAAACTGATTCAGCATAAGCCGCATCACCTTCCTCGCATTCCAAGGCCACCTTGCGACTCCCATATACAGTGATGGTGCCCTTATAACCCGACATCTTAAGCTGCAAGTACACATAGCAAGGCCTCGCCATGAACTTAGCATAAGCCGGCCGCCCAAACAGAGCATGATAAGGGCTCTTGATCTTGACCACTTCAAAGGTTAAAGTTTCAGACCTGGAGTCATGCTCATCTCCAAAGGCAACTTCCAAAGATATCTTACCCACCGGGTAGACCGACTTACCCGGCACCACACCATGGAAGATAGTGTTTGACGGCTTAAGATTCTTATCTGTCAGTCCCATGCGATGGAAGGTCTCATAATAAAGGATGTTAATGCTGCTACCTCCATCCATGAGTACCTTAGTAAACTTATAGGCCCCAACCTGAGGTGCTACCACCAGAGCCAAGTGACCCGGATTATCAACCCGGGGCGGATGATCCTCACGACTCCATACAATAGGCTGCTCGGACCACCGCAAATAACACGGCACCGCCGGATCAACCGCATTCACTTCCCTCTTATGAAGCTTCTAATCCCGCTTACATAAACTAGTGGTGAAGACATGATACTACCCACTATTCAACTGCTTCGGGTTGCTCTGATAACCAGACTGCTGCTGCTGCTGTTGATTCCCCTGATTACTCTGCTGATTATAACCACCCTGGTTGTCATGGCCCTGAAACCAGGAATTTGAACCGCCGCCGCCATGACCCGGACCTTGAGAACCGGACCCTGATCCGCCGTTCAGGCCATGGTGGCATTGGATGGACTCCCGAAAGCTTCTCATTATGCTGCAATCTTTCCATGAATGAGTAGCCGGCTTCTGATCCGTCCCGTGTTTCGGACACGGCTGATTCAACATTGCCTCAAGGTCAAAGCCTATCCTTGGAGCCGACTGTCCCTTACGACGCTGGTTATAAGTGCGCGCACCGGTGTTAGCCACGAAATCATCAGCCTTGCGCTTACCATTTCCTCCCTGATTGGTAGGATTGTACTGCTGCCCCTTCATGCCGCTACTCTTCTTTCCCTTTCCCGATCTTTCATCCTCAGAGTCGGGGTCCTTTATACCATCAGAGTCGGCATACTTAACAAGAGTTGCCATTAGAGTACCCATGTCGTTGCAATGACGCTTGAGCCATCCAAACTTCTGCTTGAGCGGAATAAAACGGCAATTTTTTTCTCCAACATCAGAATCGCTGAACCGACGTTCATGTTATCTGAAGAGTGCATGATGGTCGAGACTCAGCGTACCCAACTGGTGGTTGACTCGCCCTCAGCTTGAACACAAGAAGCCAAATCCACAATCGACATGGGCTGCTTGCATGTATCTCTGAAATTTTGGATGAACCGGGCCTTTAGTTCTGCCCATGACCCGATGGAATTAGCCGGCAACCCCTTCAACCAGGTATGAGCCGTCCCCTCCAGCATCATGGTGAAGTATTTGGCATATGCAGGCTCACTAACATCCAGCATCTCCATAGCCATCTCATAACTCTCAACCCAGGCCTCAGGAAGATGATCTGTTGTATAATTGGGCACCTTACGAGGGCCTTTGAAATCCTTGGGAAAGCACTCGTTCCGTGGAGCCACCGTTAGAAACCGCACACCAAAAGTTTTAGAGACGTGCTCTGTCCTGGTTCACCAAATCCTGTGCACCGGCACCGTTGCACGCCGGGTCATGGCCATGAGGTTGATGACGACGTCGCTCAGTACTCGAAACTGCTGGCGAGTCAATATGCCGACTGTAGCTCCGGCTCGGACGAGGGGTTGAATGAATCCGGTCACGTCTATAGGAATAAGCCTGCTGCTGCACCCAAGCCGTTTGAAGAAGTTCCCTAGCTCTTCTGGTTTCAATCACCGCCGGGGTCTCGCCCTCGACCGGTAAAGCCGCCAATCGCGTAGCTGCAGCAATCATGTTATCTAGAGGGGTGGAATAATGACCCGACGGCATCACTACGCGCTGAGGTGGGGTATTGTCCATGTGTGGAGAACCGGCCACGCACGGCTGACCCAGTACTCCGCCCCCTGGCGCCTCAATCGTCTGGTTTATCACCGGCGGATTACTAGCCCTCGCTCCGGGTGTGTTGAAGAGGTCCCTGGACTCATGAACTGAGGGCAGACGACTCCGATGCTTCCTCCTCAAGACTTCGTTTGAAGCGTTCTGGTCCACCAAAAGCCGGCATGAATCTTCTTGAATCGGCTGTGCTTGGGAGTTCAAAACGGTCTGCTCCGCAACCATCCTGGAGTTTTCCGCTGCCAAATCCGCCTTAGCTTGCGCGATCCCATCATGCAATTTAGCCACTTCCGTCTTATGCTGCTCCTGGTTGTCTGGGGTCACATCAACCTCCATCAGAGTCACCAGAGCGTCTAGTAGATCCGCCAGAACTTGAGCCGACGGGCGTGTTGAACCGCCCGCTCCTGCCGCTGTCACCGCCGCTGCACTGGAAGTCGTGGCCGCGGCGGCTGTCGAACCAAGAACCGGCTGGGTGCCATCCATGAAGATCGCCACCCTGTTTGGCGGCTCATGGGGATCCGGAATACTGTCGCCATCGGAATAGCCCCCAAGCCGTCCGTCTTGCAACTGATACATTGAGTTGGTTTCGCCTGTGGACGACTCACCATCAGAGTAGATGGCCGTCTCACCGCCAGACATAGAGCCTTCCAACTCAGCCCCATGGATAAATCCAACAAAGGCATGCTTCACGGTGGGTTGAACCCTGGCGGGTCATGCACGCTGAGCCGTCTCGATGATGCCGGTGCAGATGTCCGGCTTAGGGCCCGATTCACCGATATTGCCGATGAAAACGTGGATTCCGCTGAAGGGGACCCGGTACCCGTACTCAATTGAGCTGGCCTCGGGGCCCCAGCCTACGTCGTTGATGTAGAGCTTGCCGCGACGACTCTTGGTCATCCGGCCCACGGCGTATGCCTTGATCCCTTCAAAGCTGCCCTTTAAGAACTCAAAACCACCATGTGCTGGCCCCACGGTGGGCGCCAACTATCGTGGAAATGTCACGGCAGATGTCCTCATGAAGGACTTAGTTGTGGAGCCATTGCGACGAGGTTAGCTTAAAGGGGTTAAACAGGACAAAGGGCATGAGGAGTTTATACTGGTTCGGCCCCTTGCGGTGAAGGTAAAAGCCTAATCCAGCTTGAGGTGGAATTGCTAGGGTTTCGATGACCAGGGAGCAAATACGCTTTGCCTGGCTCTCGATCTGATGTTTCTTGCCCTAAGCCACTGCCTGGTCGTCCCCTTATATACACGGGTTGACGCCCTGTGGCCTACAGAGTCCCGGCCGGCTCATACAATGTGTCCAGCCAGGTGACTGATCTTACATGCCTTACAATACAAGTTTACATATACATGGCGGTTTATACTTGCGGGCCTTAAGCCGTCTTCGGGTTTGGGCCCTCTAACAAGCCTGTGTATGAACCGCCACTTTAATATACTCTTGGGCTTCATTGAGATGAACCGCCATAGGTCTGACCCGGCCCCTCCTGGGCGGGTCATATCTAATAGTCATATCCCCAACACATAGAGATGTGATCGGCAAGTTAGCCTACCGATTGAAATTCTCGTCATCAATGATGGCCACAACAATGGCGTTGAATTGATATATGGGTCTTGTATCACCCAAAATCAATTATGAGAGATATTGATTAGAGTGGGAGCGCACTTTAGAATTAATTTTTTAATTATTACTGCAATTAATTATGAACCTAGTCTTAGTGTAAATTGCATTATAGTTGTAGAATATTGGTTCACGTTTCCACCTTCCCTGTTGAAATTGAATAGTTGTAAAGTATCTGGTTAAACATTTACGATTGGTAACATAATGAGAGGATTGTCCTCAGGAGTGCCGAGAAGGACTTTGTCCTATATATTTTATACTTTCGGTATTCTCCGGCTGATGCTTTGGATGTTGTGACTCTCGTCCTTCGATCCAAAAGCTAGAATTTTGTTACGGTCAAGTGCAATATGTTTGCTTCCATGAGACCCGAACTTTGAGAGTTTGGGATAGTTATATGATATTCATGGAAGTAAAAATTAGTTTCAGATAGAAACAAAGGATAAAAGATATGGGATATCCAAAGAAAATGTTTGTTTGCAAGTATTAGTGAAGTGTTTAGTATGCATTAGACTAATAAGATGGGATCCAAAAGAACGGCTGTCATGTGATGATGGTAAATAAAACAAGAACTTAAAGAAAAAGGACAAGTCCAAAGGGTGTTACTGAGACTTACATGCCTAGGAAACCCAGGGCTAACTCCACTCTTAAAAGTTGGGTGCTTCTTCCATGTGTAGAAGAAATACTGGAAGTAGAATTATTAGAAGTGTGAATGGAAAAAGAAATAAGACTGGAAGGTCCAGCTCAGGTATGAATGTCGTAAACGTTATAGATGAATAAGAGGCTGGTCAAAAAAAGTATTTCTTGGGAATTATGATTAAACTGTCAGTCATTGATTCTAGGGAATTATGAGTAAAGGTTAATCACAAGTACACCCATTCCATTGCATTTTGTTGCAACTCGATGCAAGAACTACTACAACTTAACAGACTAGCCAGTAATGAGGTTGAGATATGTGTTGGAACCTTGTAAAATTTACTACACTTTCCATTGGTGTATTACTTATTCAATTAGTTTCTAAAGTTCATTTTAGAGTTTCATACACTCTAGCCCATTGCATAAATGTTAATGCAAGAAAGTTGTTCATAAAAGAACAATAGTTGTTCAGTCTTATGAATAAAAATAAGGGCCATGCTTCCATCATGAATGTGATGTATGTTATGAATATTAGTGTTAATAGAAAACATCCATAACAATGATGCTAAATGTTGCAAGACTAAAGGAATACCACATATGTGTGGCACTGCATTTTGGACATATTGGAGAAACCCGCATGGAGAAATTCATAGTGATGCATTTTGAAGTCATTTGATTTTGGATCATCTGACACTAGCAAATTTCATCCAAAATTAATGAAAGCAAAATACAGTTCACATGCCATAAGGAACGAGCAACGAACTTACTGGTAATCATACATTTTGATGTGTGTAGTCCTATAAGTGTTGTTGCTAGCAGTGAATTTATCTATCTTCAGTAATACTCAAGTAGATATGTGAATATTTGCTTAATGAGACATAAGTATGGATCCTTTGAAATAGTTCAAAAGGTTTTCCGAACGAAGATGGAATTATTGTAACAAGAAAATTATGTTTCTATAGTTAGATTACAGAAAGGAATATCCAAGTTACAAAAGTTTAGATAATGTCTGATGAGTTGTGAGAAAGGTTTTAACTTACACCTCCTAGAACACCACTATGAGTGGAATGTCCGAGAAGATCTAATCAAACATATATGACATGGTAAGAGGAAAATGACATAAATCACTTTGCCATTATCCCTTTTAGAGTAATGGTTTAGAGACTGCGGCTTTTACATTGAAAAGAGTGCCATCAAATATGTTGAACTGACACGATGGTATGGTACACCCAACCATGTTTTGACTTTTCTTAACATTTGGAAAATAAGACATGTGTAAAACATTTACAAACCTATTCCAAATCAGACAAATACTACTTTTTAGGTTATCCAAATTGTTGAGTATTCTTTCATCACTATGCCGAGGCAAAAGGTTTTCCACATAGAGTAGAATGGTTTTTGAAGAAAATTTTCTTGCAACAGAGTGAGTGGGAGAGGGCAGTGCAACTCGATAAGAAACCTTGGAAGTAATTTCAGAGATTCCTACTCCGACTGATAAGGAAGCCTCTACATGAGATGTATGGACTTCGGTCAAACTTGCAGATGAACCACGTAGGCAAAACTCATGCAAACCTCTTAGGTACACAGACGAGATATTATTGTCAGACAATAGTATACCTACAAAACAAAAGGAAGCATTGATAGACCGTGACTCCGAAATTGGCTAAATGGCAAAATAATCCAAGATAGTATCCATATAACTGGTTCAAGATTACATCTTGATAAACCCCCTGGAGTAAAAACATCATATAGGAAATGTTCCAGAACATGTCCAAAATTATTTTAGGCGGTGCCAAAAATGTTCCGAACCTTCGGGAAATTGTCCAAATTAAACGGTCACAGAAAAATCTTGTCCCAGTTTGAGGGGACAAGATCCCACGAATCGTGGAGTGATGCAGGTAACACTATTGCCATGGTTGGTGGCTTTTTGGTAAGCCATCTTTTGATGCTTTGTCCCTAAAGTTGTGGAGCATGTTTTGGGGAGGTGGGGGCCCCATGAGGCAGCCCAAGCCGTCCATGGTGGGGGGCATCCAAGGGACTTGCTTTTTGGTGGGTTTTGGGAGAAAAATATCAAAGGTCTTTTCGGTCTTTTCCCCTTAGCCTCTACCCATTGCTTGCACTATAAATAGAGATGGAGAGAGCTCTCCATTTCATCCCAAGTTATCTCTCAACACATGCCATGCAATGATCTGGCTTTCTATCTCTCTACCCATGAAATAGTTTCGTACACCGAAAGGCTGTCTAGTCTTCGGTAGGGCCTAATTATGGACGGTGAAGCCCTGCTAGATAGTTGAGACTGGATCTGTGCAACCCAATAGAGAGGTCGTAGTTTCGATCTTAGTTGGAGAGACACGTCGAGGTTTTGTCCGAGTTTCTTTCCGAGAGCCTCTCGAAGGGCTGTCCGAGGGACCGCCCGAGGGGCTATCTGAGGGAGAACATCCTTGCGGTTGGGAGGTTGTTAAATCCTAGTTATAGGAATCTGCACTGATGATCTTCGCCAACTCTACCTTTGCACTATGAGTTGGTAACGATCAGATCAAACCTCGTATGCATCTTCATAATGGTCCTAGGCTGGTGTGTAGGTCGGAATTTTTTTTTCTGCTGCATTTACCTGCATGCTCAGGGTAGCAAGATGGCTTTGGACACAAGTTTGACGGTCATTGCGAACCTGGAGGATCCAGTGGAGGTGCTCAAGCTTCATGTTGCTAATTTTGAGGAGACCAACGAGCTTCTTTGCGCGATGATCACCTGCTCCTATGTGCCTGCACTTGTCAAGAATCCCTGTAGCAACAATAAGGTGGATGAATGAATCTCGTTGGCTTAGTGTAGGATCGAAAGTATGTCTAGAGGGGGGAGATTAGACTACTTGACCAAATAAAAATCTAGCCTTTTCCCAATTTTAAGTCTTAGCAGATTTTAGCAACCTTGAACAAGTCATGCAATCAACCTACACATGCAAGTCTATGAGTATAGCAGCGGAATGTAAAACATTGCACATGAAGGTAAAGGGAGGAGTATGGAGGGAGCAAACGCAATGTAGACACGGAGATTTTTGGCGTGGTTCCGATAGGTGGTGCTATCGTACATCCACGTTGATGGAGACTTCAACCCACGAAGGGTAACGGTTGCGCGAGTCCACAGAGGGCTCCACCCACGAAGGGTCCACGAAGACGCAACCTTGTCTGTCCCACCATGGCCATTGCCCATGAAGGACTTGCCTCACTAGGTAAGATCTTCATGAAGTAGGCGATCTCCTTGCCCGTACAAACTCCTTGGTTCGACTCCACAATCTTGACGGAGGCTCCCAAGTGACACCTAACCAATCTAGGAGACACCACTCTCCAAAAGGTAATAGATGGTGTGTTGATGATGAAATCCTTGCTCTCGTGCTTCAAATGATAGTCTACCCAAAACTCAACTCTCTCTCACAGATTTGGATTTGGTGGAAAGATGATTTGAGTGGAAAGCAACTTGGGGAAGGCTAGAGATCAAGATTCTTGTGGTTGGAATGGAATATCTTGGTCTCAACACATGAGTAGGTGGTTCTCTCTCAGAAAATGAATGCTAGAAGTGTAGGTACGTTCTAATGGCGCTCTCCACGAATGAAGAGGGGGTGGAGAGGTATATATAGCCTCCACACAAAATCTAACCGTTACACACAATTTACCAAACTTGGTGGGACCGAATCATGAAACTCGGTCAGACCGATTTAGTTCAAAATGTGAATGTTAGGAATTTCGGTGGGACCGACATGTCAACTTAGTAGGACCGATTTCATTAGGGTTAGGGCATAACATAATCTCGGTGAGACCGATCACATAAACTCGGTAGGAGCGATTTCTGTAATAGGCAAACAGAGAGTTGGTCAGGAAAACTCGGTGGGACCGAATAACTCATTTCGGTGGGACCGAAACATTATGAAAGGGAAACAAAGAGTTTGCATTGCAAACTCGGTGGGACCGATCTCTCATCTCGGTTAGACCGAAATGTTACGAAGGGAAACAGAGAGTTTGCAATCCCATCTCGGTGAGACCGAGATCCCTATCGGTGAGACCGAAAGGACTAGGGTTTCTGGCAGTGGCTATGTCAAGTGAACTCGGTGGCACCAGATAGATCAAATCGGTAGGTCCGAGTTTGACTTTTTGTTTGGGACATATGTGGATATGAGAAAGTGGTTGAGGGCTTTTGGAGCATATCACTAAGAATTTTGACCAAGCAAGCCATTAAGCAACACCTCACCCCCTTTTAATAGTATTGGCTTTTCCTATGGACTGAATGTGATCCTGGATCACTAAAATGAAAATGTAGAGTCTTGAGCTTGAGCCAATGTGTGTCATTAGCATTTTGAGGGGTCCACATTCCTAATCCATGCCATGCCAATCATTGAACTTTCTGAAATGACCATCTTGAAATGGCATTAGTTCAATGAGCTATATGTTGTTAGGAATTACCAAAAACACACAGGGATAGTTGCACTTTCAATCTCCCCCTTTTTGGTAATTGATGGCAACATATAGATCAAAGCTTTGACAAATGATAATAAGATTGAAATACATCGTCGCTTTGAGAAGTATGTGATAAGCAAGAGCTCCCCCCTAAATTTGTGCATTATTTAAAATTTGCTTTTGAATGCAAATGAACAATTGATTAGGATCATGGGTTACTCTTCCATGTCACATACATCTTGGTGGAGCGCTCAAAATGATTGAAAGTAAAAGCATGCACTCATCACCAAGTAAAGTGAATGATCATATATGAGATATAAAAGATAACATCATCCAAGCAAGCATTAAGGTAGAATATGATCAAACACATGATCATACAAGTATCTCACACACAGACATAAAGTATTAAGTAGGCACACAAAAGTATCAACCAAATAGCAAGAGAGACAAAAAGAAGCAAAAACACTCTCTCTCGAAGCCTATGATCTATACATTTCTCCCCCTTTGGCAACAAGTTACCAAAAATTTTGAAAATGCATAGTGTTATGCATCTCTCTAGGCTTGACCTTTGGGAGGTGGTGTTGAGAGGACTCCAAGGACGAAAGCATCTGTAGAAGTTGTTGGAGCTGGTGGAGTGGCAACTGGAGGTGGCACTGAAGCTGTAGCTGCTGGTGCTGATGTAGTTGCTCTAGTGTGTGCCATGGGCACTGTAGCAGATCCCCGACCTCTTGGCACTCTCTGAAAGGCATCTGTGGTAGCCTACCCTTTCCTCTCCTCAGCTTCTTCTAGGAGATCCTCAACAGTTGTCTGCATCTCAGTCACTTTCAAATCAAGATCATAGAACTTTGTCTCAATTATCCTCTCCAAGCTCTCCTGATTTTGAGTCAGGGTGGCCAAGCCCTTCTTAATCCTCAAAGTTGCTTGAATCAGATAAGCAAGCTGATCTTGTTTGCTCTTCAGAAACACTTGAGATGCCTCTTCAACACTTGGCATCTTTGCAGCCTTTTCAGCCTTTGCCTTCTTTATCTTTTCTTGTGCTTCCACAGATGTGGGATCTTCTTCATTCATCACAATAGTGTTGTCCTCAAAATCTGGTCTCAATGGTAGATGCTCCTTGTCCAAAAGATAAGTGCCTGTTCCCATCTTGGGGTTGATGAGCACCTGAATATGTGGAGCATACCCACAAGATCTCTTCTGATCTCCAGCTGTCCTCTTGATTGTTTCCACAATCAGGCTCATGACTTCAAACTTTTGGGGCACATCAAACAGTTGCCGCAAGTTGATAGAATGGCCTCTGATCATCTTGTGATCTCCAGATTTTGGCAATAAAGTATGCCTCAAAATAGTATTGATTGTGGCCAAACCAGACAACAAGTAATGAACAGACCCAAGCTTATGAGTTTCCAAAGCTTTGTCTGGAATCTCTTTGTACAAGTTGACCATAGAGTTGTGGTCTTTCTTCTTCTTGGCATAGACATCCAAGTTATCTTCATGCTCTTCAGGGGCATTGATCAATTTGGCCCACTCATCAACAGTTGATTGGTACGTTGTACCCTCAGACATCCACACAATTCTACCATCTGGATAAAAATGAGCTGTGGAGTAGAATTGCATGATGAGTTCATCATTCCACTTAGTCAGCTTCTGACCCAGAAACTTGTCAACACCACATGCTCTGAAGCTCTCATGTACACCTAGAAAATGGTCTTCATTCTCATCAATGTATTTCCAGTCAGCCCACTTCATATCATAGACTATGGGCTTCTTGTCAAGCAATATGGTTTCATAGAAATCTTGTTGCTCTTTGGTATGGAACCTGTAGTCCACAGCAGTCTTTCTCCTCACAGCACAAGGGTCACTTTGTCTCCAAACTCTGAGACCTGCATCCTTCCTGATGTTCATATCTTCTGCCACTGGATGGCTGTCATCATGATCTGGAATTTTTGTCTTAAGCTTCCTAAGAACTTGGGCTTCAGCATCTTCTTCTTCATCCATCTCAGGCACTGGGGCCTTGTTCTTTTCTGTGGCTGGAATGTTCCTTGTGCTCCTCTTGGGCTTGGGAGCTGGAGCAGAAGCTTTGGGGGCAGTCTTCGGCTTGGAAGGGGCGGCCCCAGACTTGATGGCATCCCCCATCAGCTTTCGAGACTTTGATGCTGGAGCAGCATCCTCTTCTTCTTCTTCTTCTTCAGCTGGATCTTAAACATAGAGGATCTCCCAATGACTTTGGCAATGGTCTTCTTGACCCTCTCTTTTCTCTTCTTGCCCTCACCAGCCTCCTTTGGTTCAAGTGTGAACTCCATGGTTTCCTGAGTGGAGGATCTGGCCTTTGACATAGGAACTCTCTTAGCAGGAGCCTTCTTGTGCATACCAGGTTTTGTTGCAGTAGCAGCTCCATATTCCTTCTTCAGCACTTTCTTTTTGGAGCAGACCTCTTCCTCAACAGCCACATAATCCTCATCCTCTGAGTCTGAGGTTCTCTTCTTCCATGACCTTGTAGCTACTTTGGGCAAATTGCTTGGAGTGCTCCTGCTGCCCTCATCATAGCTGCTAGAGGGACTAGTGCCTCACTCATGTGCACTTGCTCTTCTAACTTGTTCTGGCTATCACTCTGATCAGACATACTGGCAAAGAAAACTGACAGCAGACCCTGTGAATAGATATAGATGAGGTAGAGTGGCTGAGCATCACAAAGTGCAGAGGTTTTTGCAAAACAGATGAGTCAAAAACTTAGTTTTAGTTCTCCACAGAAAGCATTTTGGAGCTACCGATTTGTTAAACTCTGTGACACCGAAGCAACTTTTGGAGTCTAAACTAGTGAACTCGGTCAGACCGAGTCACAGTTCGGTGACTCCGATATTGCTAGGGTTTCACAGAGAGTTGAACTTGGTCGCACCGATTTGCAACTTTCGGTCAGACCGAAAAGTGCAAGTGCAATGGTCTAAGCCAAATTGGTGAGACCGATTTCCACAACTCGGTCGGTCCGAGATGAGTTCGGCGGAAACCTAACCCTAAATTTTCGAATCAAATCTAATCTATGGGATGTTCTGCTGGACAGGATGGTCTCAAATGTGGTAAGAAACATGGCATTGACCTTGTGCTCAGAATCGGAGGTAAAAATAATGCACAAGGGGTCGAACTGATACCCTAGTTCGGCGATGAGCTTGTTACGGCGGCTACGGCGGCGTTGAAATCCGCTGACGGTGACGGAAACCAGCGGCGGGAGGTAGCTGGCGACAAGAGGATGATCCGGAGACCCGAGGCGGCAGAGCAGGACACACGCGGGATGAAATGTTTTGGAGAAATTTCCAAAATTCAACCCGTCGGTATATTTATCCTGACACTGTCAGTGTGACCGAGTGGAATAACTCGGTGGCACCGAGATGCAGAATCGCAAGCGGTTACTGCAACTCGGTGTGACTGAAATGTTCTAGGTTGCACCGAGATTGGAAACCTAGATCAACTCAGCAAACTCGGTGTGACCGAAGTGGATGGATCGGTCAGACCGAAATGCACAGAGAGGTTTTGGAAGTTTAAGTCTATGACGAATTGGGACTCCGAGTGCTCCTCACACAGAGTGGTTCGAATCTGACTTGATCAAACTTTGTGATGTAGCATGAATAGAGTTTGAGACGAGAAAATCATAGATAGCTAGAGGAGGTTCTTAGGCATTCTTGTCCATCCATTTGGCAAAGGAAGAAAAGCCGAACAATCAAAGCAACAAATGGATGTCCTCGAATGAGTAAAATATGCAATCAACATGCTCACACAATAAAAATGGAAAATGAAATATGTGGTAAAGCATGCACAAACACTCTAGCATCTATCAAGCAATTGGCGATGGCTAGGTCATCTATATATGAGTATATTGACTTAGGAGTCGAAGGAGAACATTTGATCATTGGTCATACTCATCGTTTAAGCACAAGTGGGGTTACCACTTTTACATAAAGCATTGTTGTGTTCACACCATTAGAGTTGCTTTAGCTCAGTATTTTGAGTAAAGCTCTCCCTAGATGTGATATCCCCCCTTAAGAGGGATGAACTAACCTTTGGTTTTGTCGATGATGACTTCATGTAGATGTTGAAGATGTGGATGCTCAATGTTGATGTAGATCATTTGGAGCAATCCATTGGAGTGAGTTGCACTTCCAATACCTACACGGGTTAGTCCCACAAGAAACAAACAAGGATATACATAGACATAGAGTGATGTTCACACAAGATGATGTCCATGAAAGCATTAGGTTACCTTGTTCCTTGCCTTACCAACAAGAGGGTTTGTGACTCCTCGAACTAGTGCAAGATGTGCAAGTTGTTTGCACTTGTCTTTGCCAAAATGATATGAGTGAAGTATGTTGGGGGAGTCACCCTCAAGAACTCTCTAGTTCTTCTTCTTCGGGATCCACATCATCTTGATGGGAATCCTTGGAGTTGTAGTCGTACTTGATGAAGTAGAACTTGATGTAGTCTTGGGAACCCACTTGACCAAGGCCTTAGGAGCTTCTTCAAATACATCAATCTCCTCTTAAAGCTTGCCCTTGCCCTTTTGCTTATGATCTTGTGATGGAAGATCATCTTGAGCTTGTGTACCTTGGAAATAAGTAGGATCATACTTCTCTTGTTGAGGAATAAACTTTGTCTTGGGGTATTGATCTTCTTCCCACTCAACTCCATTGGCATTGAACTTTCGTTCAAAACCAACACCTTGATTCTTCCGGTGCCTTCCTTGCTTGCGTACAATTTCCTCAAATTGCTTACTTCCGGCAAGGCTCTTGTAAACACCTTTCTCTATAATTCCCTTCAATAAGCTATTTTGTTGCTCAAGTGTAAATTGGCTAAGAGAATCGTTAGTGGAATCAAGAGAACTACTAGAAGCAACAACATTGGATTTAACATGATTATTGTTACTACGAGAAGAAGAATCTTTCTTACTCTTGTTGCTAGAATTTACTTGTGGCATGTAAGTAGACAAGAGTAAATGATTGGCAATGTAAGAAGAACTTTCCTTGCGAAGATCATCATTGATTGCTTTTAAGAACCCATGCTCTTGCTCAAGGTTGAGCTTTTCAAAGCATAGCTTCTCATGAGTCTTTAAAAGTTCTCGATGATCTTCCAAGGTAGTTTCATGAGCTAACTTAAGAGTGTTTAGTTCTTTAGTTAGACACTCAATCTCCTTCTTATCATTATCATTCGTTTTATCTTGATTAGCATGATTAATAGCAAGTTCATCATAGTTTCCATCACTACAGTTGTCAACAAGTAAATCAGCATCACCTAGCAAGTCATCTTCATCACTATTGAAATCAACATACTCGGGGTGTGATACCTTTGGGCCATTAGCCATGAAGCATCTTCCAATTCCTTCATTTGGTGAGTCAAATATGTCATAGGAGTTGGTTGACACAAGTGCTACACCGGCAACACCGTCATCTTGAGTATATTCACAGTCGGAGTGATAACTTCTTTCGGAGTGATGGTCGGAGTCAGAGCCGGATACCCATTCACCAACATGAGCTTGATGTCTTCGTT
Source organism: Triticum aestivum (assembly GCF_018294505.1). NCBI lineage: Eukaryota > Viridiplantae > Streptophyta > Magnoliopsida > Poales > Poaceae > Triticum > Triticum aestivum. The sequence continues at coordinate 143,101,070 of NC_057802.1, forward strand.
TTGTGTAGCTCTTTGATGATTTGTCCTTCCTTTCCGAATCCTTGCTTCTCTGAGAGGTTCTTCGTTCATAACGATCATCTCTACTCCTTCTCTCTCTTGGGGGTGATTCTTCTCTTCTACTTCTCCTTTTGGGTGAACCTTCTCTTCTTTTGTAGGGAATCGTACACTCATTGGAGTAGTGTCCGGGTCTTCCACAATTGTAACAATTACGCTCATGACTCGAAGATCTTTTGTCGTTGTAGGACCTTGACTTGGAACTTCTTTCTTTGCTTCTACTCTTGTAGAACTTGTTGGATTTTTTTACCATTAGGCTCAATTCCTCATTGAAGGTTTGTTTCTCACTTGATGATGTAGGAGCATCACATGAGGCTTTGTAAGCACCACTTGACTTGTTGTGAAGCTCTTCCTTATCCTTGAGTGACATCTCATGAGCAACAATTCTTCCAATGACTTCCGTTGGCTTGAGATCTTTGTAGTTGGGCATCATTTGGATCAATGTGCACACGGTATCATATTTTCCATCCAAGGCTCTTAGGCTCTTCTTGATGATGAATCTATCGGTCATCTCTACACTTCCTAAGCCGGCAATCTTATTTGTGATGAGAGCAAGCCTAGAGTACATTTCAGCGACACCTTCACCATCCTTCATTTTGAACTTGTCAAGTTGACTTTGAAGCACATCCAATTTGGATTTCTTGACGGAGTTGGTACCCTCATGCATATCAATCAAAGTATCCCAAATTTCCTTTGCATTCTCAAGACGGCTGATTTTGTTGAATTCTTCGGGGCACAATCCATTGAAGAAGATATCGCAAGCTTGAGCGTTGTATTGCAGCATCTTCAACTCTTTCACGGTAGCTTCACGGTTCGGTTCTCTCCCATAAAAGAATTCACCTTGCAAGCCAATACACATAGTAGCCCAAACGGTGGGGTTATGTCCAAGAATATGCATTTTCATCTTATGCTTCCAACTAGCAAAATTAGTACCATCAAAGTAAGGACCTCTACGGTGGTAATTTCCCTTGCTAGACGCCATACTCTCCTAGGTTGTGAAACCAAGGCTATGATCACCAAAAGCTATGGAAATCAAGGCAAATGGAGACCAAAGCTCTGATACCACTTGTAGGATCGAAAGTATGTCTAGAGGGGGGTGATTAGACTACTTGACCAAATAAAAATCTAGCTTTTTCCCAATTTTAAGTCTTGGCAGATTTTAGCAACCTTGAACAAGTCAAGCAATCAACCTACAGATGCAAGTCTAAGAGTATAGCAGCGGAATGTAAAACATTGCACATGAAGGTAAAGGGAGGAGTTTGGAGGGAGCAAACGCAATGTAGACACGGAGATTTTTGGCGTGGTTCCGATAGGTGGTGCTATCGTACATCCACGTTGATGGAGACTTCAACCCATGAAGGGTAACGGTTGCGCGAGTCCACGGAGGGCTCTACCCATGAAGGGTCCACGAAGAAGCAACCTTGTCTATCCCACCATGGCCATCGCCCACGAAGGACTTGCCTCACTAGGGTAGATCTTCACAAGGTAGGCGATCTCCTTGCCCGTACAAACTCTTTGGTTCAACTCCACAATCTTGACGAAGGCTCCCAAGTGATACCTAACCAATCTAGGAGACACCACTCTCCAAAAGGTAATAGATATGGTGTGTTGATGATGAACTCCTTGCTCTTGTGCTTCAAATGATAGTCTCCCCAATACTCAACTCTCTCTCACAGATTTGGATTTGGTGAAAAGATGATTTGAGTGGAAAGCAACTTGGGGAAGGCTAGAGATCAAGATTCTTGTGATTGGAATGGAATTTCTTGGTCTCAACACATGAGTAGGTGGTTCTCTCTCAGAAAATGTATGCTGAAAGTGTAGGCACGTTCTGATGGCTCTTTCCATGAATGAAGAGTGGGTGGAGGGGTATATATAACCTCCACACAAAATCTAACCGTTACACACAATTTACCAAAGTTGGTGGGACCGAATCATCAAACCAGTCAGACCGATTTAGTTCAAAATGTGAACGTTAGGAATTTCGGTGGGTCCGACATGTCAACTCGGTAGGACCAATTTCATTAGGGTTAGGGCATAACGTAATCTCGGTGAGACTGATCACATAAACTCGGTAGGACCGATTTCTATAGTAGGCAAACAGAGAGTTGGTCAGGCAAACTCGGTGGGACCGAGACATTACGAAAGGGAAATAGAGAGTTTGCATTGCGAACTCGGTGGGATCGATCGCTCATCTTGGTTAGACTGAAACGTTACGAAGGGAAACAGAGAGTTTGCAGTTCCATCTCGGTGAGACCGAGATCCCTATCGGTGAGACCGAAAGGACTAGGGTTTCTAGCAGTGGCTATGTCAAGTGAACTTGGTGGCGCCGGATAGATCAAATCGGTAGGTCCGAGTTTGACTTTTGGTTTGGGACATATGTGGATATGAGAAAGTGGTTGAGGGCTTTTGGAGCATATCACTAAGCATTTTGAGCAAGCAAGCCATTAAGCAACAGCTCATCCCCTTTTAATAGTATTGACTTTTCCTATGGGCTCAATGTGATCTTGGATCGTACTAAAATGAAAATGTAGAGTCTTGAGCTTGAGCCAATGTGTGTCCTTAGCATTTTGAGGGGTCCACATTCCTAATCCATGCCATGTCAATTATTGAACTTTCTGAAATGATCATCTTGAAATAGCATTAGTTCAATGAGCTATATGTTGTTAGGAATTACCAAAACCACCCAGAGATAGTTGCACTTTCACTTAGAATGTTAATCTTTGGGAGATTTTCAAGCCCTCTGTTTTTATCTGCTTTGCATGGTGATTTCTAGCTAAAGTTTAGTTTGCCTTTTTAAAATAAAGTGGACCATCTAACTCATTTGATCGAGGGAAGACCCTTTTATCCAATGAGTAACAGAGAGTAATAATGAGTAATTTCATTGCATCATTCTGAAAAGTATATTAGATGTATGCTTAGATATGTGTGTCAAACTATTTTCACATCTTGATGATTATAAAATCTCTGGTGTCGATCGGATAGGGAAGGTGAACAACTATATGGGATATATTACTTTTATTTCAATTGTTCTCTTTAAAAGGTTTTGAAAAGAAATTAAAAAGAAGAGTGTGTGACATTAGTCCAATAGTTAAATTAAATAAGAGCAAGTAAAAGTAAGTTGAAACTCCCTAAATAAAATAAGCCTTTTCAAAAATCCCAATCTCACAATAAGTAAGTGTGATTAGCTTGCATGAAATGTGACATGGGCGTGTAAGCATGCCCTTCAGAGAGAAAGGACGAGAACAAAAACTTGGTGGTACGAGAAAGAAAATAAAACAGAGCATGTTGCTACTTGCTCGATTGTAAGATGTGTGACTTATTGCATGGAGTTGTAGTACATTTGCTAAATGATCGAGTAGTAGAGGTGTGGAAGCCTTCATGATCATCTTGACAGTGAGGATTTATTGATACCAGTTGTCACCATGTATCTCATGTGGATTTTGAATTGTGCAATGAAATCATTCACTTACTTTTGTCCGCACCTCATGAACAAGACAATCTTGTTCTTAAAACTCACGCCATTTACTCGAGGAGGAGCAAACATTTTGGCTCGGTGGAGTTGACGAGTCCAAATTTTTCGTCAATTTACACCTCTTATTTCGTTTTGTAGTGTTATGATTCTTTGGATTTACTGCGTACACGCACCTTTTATATCGGTTTTCACCAGGTTGCCACTTGCAGAAGCATATGGACATTTAAGGAAAGAATGCCAAGATATGATGGTAAAATCAAGTCAATTAATGTGATAGAATATTACCATAAAAGGGGAAAACACATGGGAGAAGAGAGAGGTCTCGCAGAAGAGTCTAGAGCGCCTAAGGCGCACGGTATAACTATAAGCATGCATGCTCGTACTGCACGCTGCCGCCACCGCATGGTCCAGTATTTCACCCCGTGCAATCAGACCATGCATGGATGAGACCCCCTCTTGAGGAATACTTTAATATTATATTATTATGAGTGTTCTGTGAATATCTTCCTTGTCTCTTGAGCATACATGTAGTTTGAGAGATAATCATCGATGAACTGCTTTATAAAGGACTGAAAATAAAGATATGCATAAATATGTTTTCTAAATATTAAAAAGAATAAAAAAAACTCAAACAATCGTGACACTTTTTTAAGGAAAACATGACTTAGCGTAATACTCGCGTGAAAAGTTTCACGAAGGAATGACTTCCTTTTTTTTCTTTTGCGGCAAGAAGGAATGACTTCCTTGGTATTCTAGACAAAAAAGCAAAATCGATATTATATAAAAATTACTGTTCACATTTTGGAACTTACAATTTTTTTGCCCAGAACACTAGGAGAGTCATTCTTCGATGAAAATTTTCATACGAGTATTATATTAGGTCGTGTTTATCCAAAAATGTTTCAATTTTTTTACTCCCTTTTATTCTTTTTAAATTATTTTTCCAATTGAGTGCACTGGCCCCATGTTTCAAACATCCGTGTTCATTATCATGTGAACTACTCCCTCCGTTTCTAAATATTTATCTTTCTAGACATTTCAAATGACTACCACATGCGGATGTATGTAGACATATTTTAGAGTGTAGATTCACTCATTTTGCTCCGTATGTAGTCACTTGTTGAAATGTCTAGAAAGACAAATATTTAGGAACGGAGGGAGTAATATATAGTGATTTTCGATCAATCATCAGGCTACCGACCGTGTTATAGCATTATTGTTGACATGCTCATCCGATCGAGCTTCGGCGCTTCGCCTACATGAACACTACGTACGCCTCTGCTACATTTCTGGCGTCTTTCTTAGGACATACGAAAGTTCAATGTCTTTGTGCACCCCAACTCATATGAGTAGTAAATTCGAAAGAAATACTAAAATATTAAAAAACTGAAATTTGCATACATTTAGAAGACATGAGCATCTTCGATGCCTAATTGTAGTAGATTTTGTAGATTTTTTTTAATTTACTGTTCATGCGGGTCGGGTACATATGACCTCAGTTGGAGAAACGTCCAGCAGAGAAGGAACAGTCTTCGGTTAAAAGCGGCCCCGGGCAAGAATAATAATGCAGACCTAAAGTTCCTCTCGTTACCTATAGCCCTTGCTTATGTGAAAGGCGGCGACGGTGAATCTATAGATTCTAGTGCGTGCATGCATATATAAATATCAATTCCTGCGCCACGATCATGAAGCTCTTTTACAAAAGCCTGTTGCATATTGGCGCCGGCATATGGCACGGTACGTACGTCTGCTGCATGGGATTGCAGCTCGGTAGCCGCGGCACTGACACTGCACGTGACGATCGAGCGCACGCCAGCGCTCACTCGGGGTACATTGGCACATGCATGCTTGCACCCTATGCTCTGCACGCACCTAGCTACCAGTACACCTCGCTGCCGATGATTGAGAGTTAAAACTCAAAAGGAACAATAATACACGACTTTTACGGCCAGCTTTGCCACGATCATGTAGCTCTTTTGCAGAAGCCCTGTAGCATATTCCGTACTGCACCCCAGTCATCGAAACAGAGAACTTTCCATGCAAAAAAAACAGAGAACTTAGTTTGCACCAGTCATCATGGTGCACCCCTATCACTCTCGCGCCGACAAAATATAAGGTTGACAAAGTCATCACGAGTGTCTTGTAGTCAATAGAAACATCATTTTTCACTGAAGGAATATCGCAAAAATGTTTAAATAAGCCAAGTCCAGATATATGTAAGGAACACAACTCACCAAGGTCCTTGTTCTAAAACCATGTCCAGCGACATATGATAAATATGATCCCTCAAACGCCCACGGACGTGCCTGGGTGCGTACGCGAGCAGTGACCGGTCACACCACAAATTTACACAACTGCATCCGGACACCTCATACTGAAATTCTTAAATCCATGCAAAAGCATGCAAAAAAACCTATGTACTGCGTAGATCACCTAGGCTACTCCTCGTCGTTGATGTCGATTATCTCCGTGCCCGGCTCCGGGTACATGAGCGGCAGCTGCAGCTCCCGCTCCTCCGGCTGCTCCGCTCCGGCCTCCTCCTCTATCTCCCCGTCGAGTACGGCGAAGAGCGCGTCGGTCGCCACCCGGTCCTGTCGGAGGAACTGCCGTTTGGCCTCCACATAGGCGTCATCCTAGATGGACTCCAGGATGGCATGCTGCTTCGCCATCTCCGTGGCTTGGGCGATGGCGAACTCCGCCTCCTCATCCTCCATGTTGAACCTCGGAGCAGGCTGCTCCGCCTCGTCCTCCTTCGGATCCGCCGCCTCCATCGGCTCTCGCAGCTGCTTTTGTTGGGGAACGTAGTATTTCAAAAAATTTCCTACGATCACGCAAGATCTATCTAGGAGAAGCATACCAACGAGCGGGAAGAGTGTGTCCACGTACCCTCGTAGACCGAAAGCAGAAACGTTTAGTAACGCGGTTGATGTAGTCGAACGTCTTCGCGATCCAACCGATCAAGTACCGAACGCACGGCACCTCCGCGATCTGCACACGTTCAGCTCGGTGACGTCCCTTGAACTCTAGATCCAGCTGAGGCCGAGGGAGAGTTTCGCCAGCACGACGGCGTGGTGACGGTGATGATGAAGTTACTGACGCAGGGCTTCGCCTAAGCACTACGACAATATGATCGAGGTGGAAAACTGTGGAGGGAGGCACCGCACATGGCTAAGAGATCAACTTGTGTGTCTATGGGGTGCCCCCCTCCCCCGTATATAAAGGAGGGGAAGAGGAGGCCGGCCGGCCACAAGGGGCGCGCCAAGGGGGGAGGAATCCTACTCCTAGTAGGAGTAGGTTTCCCCCTTTCCTAGTCCAAGTAGGAGAAGGGGGAAGGAGGAGGAGGAGAGAAGGAAGGAGGGGGCGCCGCCCCCTCCCCTTGTCCAATTCGGATTGGGGCAAGGGGGGGGGGCGCCACCTCCTGGCCAGCCCTCTCTCTTCTCCACTAAGGCCCATGATGCCCACTAGCTTCCGGGGGGGATTCCGGTAATCCCAGTACTCCGTAACTTATCCGATACGACCCGAACCATTCCGGTGTCTGAATATAACCTTCCAATATATGAATCTTTATGTCTCGACCAATTTGAGACTCCTCGTCATGTCCGCGATCTCATCCGGGACTCCGAACAACCTTCGGTACATCAAATCACATAAACTCATAATACCAATCGTCATCGAACGTTAAGCGTGCGGACCCTACAGGTTTGAGAACTATGTAGACATGACCGGGACACATCTCCGGTCAATAACCTATAGCGGAACCTGGATGCTCATATTGTCTCCTACATATTCTCCGAAGATCTTTATCGGCCAAACCGCACAACAACATACGTTGTTCCCTTTGTCATCGGTATGTTACTTGCCCGGGATTCGATCGTCGGTATCATCATACCTAGTTCAATCTCATTACCGGCAAGTCTCTTTACTCGTTCCTTAATGCATCATCCCGCAACTAACTCATTAGTCACATTGCTTGCAAGGCTTATAGTGATGTGCATTACCGAGAGGGCCCAGAGATACCTCTCCGACAATCAGAGTGACAAATCCTAATCTCGATCTATGCCAACTCAACAAACACCATCGGAGACACCTGTAGAGCATCTTTACAATCATCCGGTTACGTTGTGACGTTTGATAGCACACTAAGTGTTCTTCCGGTATTCGGGAGTTGCATAATCTCATAGTCATAGGAACATGTATAAGTCATGAAGAAAGCAATAGCAATAAACTAAACGATCATAGTGCTTAGCTAACGGATGGGTCTTGCCCATCACATCATTCTCTAATGATGTGATCCCGTTCATCAAATGACAACACATGTCTATGGCTTGGAAACTTAATCATCTTTGATTAACGAGCTAATCTAGTAGAAGCATACTAGGGACACTCTGTTTGTCTATGTATTCACACATGTACTAAGTTTCCGGTTAATACAATTCTAGCATGAATAATAAACATTTATCATGATATAAGGAAATATAAATAACAACTTTATTATTGCCTCGAGGGCATATTTCCTTCAGCTTTCCCTCCTCCTCTGCGTCCTCCTCCAGCTCCGACGAGTCGGAGGCAACCCGGCAGCGATGCGGGCAGCACGCCTGTAACATCCCAAAATTCTAAATTTTGGATTGTTATATTAAATAAATAGTTTTGATTGTTTGTTGATTGTTGTGTGATTGATTGACTCAAAGTGAGTGAAATTTGAAAGTTAAATGAGAGGGAATAAAATGACTTTCCCAAAACTTTCACCTTGCATTTATGATCTCCATGAATTCAAATTATTTTCAAATACAAAACCCTAGAGAGAAGATGATATGACTTCTTCCATTTAATTAAATGAAAAGGGTTTTTGAAAATATTTGAATTTCATTTGGAAATATTTCAAGCTCAGAAACTTTATGCAACTCAATGATTTTAATGAGAGAAGATAAAATGACTTCTTTAAAACATATGAAATATGAGTTGGGAGTTTCGGAGAATCAAATTGAAAATCCCATTTGAAATTATTTTCAATTTGGAGTTATTTGGCTTTTATTCAAATTATTTTTCTCCAAAAATAAAATATATGGAAAATAGGGTAAAATGATTCCCAACATTAGAAAATTGGAGAAAAATGGGTTTGAAATTAGTTTCGTATTTTTAAAATGATTTTTATTGAGTTCTATTGAACCAGTAGCACTCTTTGCTTTATTTTTTGTGGATTTTATTTGATGCTAGAAAAATGTTCATGTTTTAGAAAATATTTTTCTGAAAATTTTGATATATTATATGTAATAATTTTATTTATTTTGTTTTTATTATTTTTGTTTGTCTGGAAAAATGTTTTAAAAAAAAGAGTTAGGACCGACCGGACCGGGCCGGCCCAGTCGCCAGGCCACGGCCCAGCCGGCCCAGCGCTGCGCCCCGCTCGTCCCCGAGCTCGAGACTTCATCCCGAGCCAGCACGCCGTCGCCGTCCGAAACCGGACTTCGCCGCCGCCTCTGCTTGCCCCTTGCCCACGCCTCGCGCCGCCTTTTCTCCCCTTAAATAGCGCGCCCGGCCCCGCCTCTCTCTCCCCTCACAGAAGCCGTCGCCGCCCTCGCATCTCCCGCCGCCACCGCCGCACTTCGCCGCCCCGCGCCACCCCGCAAGCCGCCGGAGCCGCCACCGCCGCCCCGCCGCCTTCGGAGCCCGACCCAATCCGCCAGATCTGATCCGCTCCGCGAACCGCCGGTTTTCTTCGAACCGTCTTGAACCGGTATAAACCGCAATCCGCCCCGGTTTTCTTTATTTAGTTCGGTTTTATTCTTTTTAGATCGGTTTATTTATTAGGTTTAGTTATTTAGTGAACCTTCATTAGATTAGCTTCTCTAGCGAACGGTTTTCGTCGGTATAGGTTCTGTAGCGAACGTTCGTTCGTTAGGTTTCTTTTTAATTTAGCTTTCGGCCAGGGACCCATCCATGAATATTTTATTTACAGATTAGTCCCTGATCTTCAAACCCTCACAACTTTTTACTCGCCAGTCCAAATCCAACGAAACCAACGCCCACTTCTTCGTTACGATCCCCTCTATCCAGTAAAACAACTTAAACATATTTTTGAAAAGTTCAAAATTTTGTTTCATACAGATTTGAATTTCAATTTCTTTTGTTCATAACTCGAGTTTTATAACTCCGATTTAATTGATTCTTTTTGCTAATTGAAGCTCTTGATCTAAACTTTCTGATAAGGCCAAATTCACCCAATTTTGGTACTGTTAGAAAGTGTTTTTTGTTTGCAAGAGTTATTTGCCTGTTTTCTAAGTTTCCGAGATCTTTTCTTCGATTCTTTTGCATGATTGCTTATGTGTGGTTACTATTGCTTGCGTACGACAGATTGACCGGAGTGTGACGAGTAGAACTATCAGGAGTTATGAGTGCGAATCATCTTCATCAACAGTACAAGGCAAGTTCACACTTTGATCATATCCCTTTCATACCCAGTTTTTATGCATTAGTTTCACCCTCAAACATTGCATGGTTAGGAATTGATAACATGTGGGTATTGGGAAGTAGTTGATGAGGTAGGAACCTATTGTCCTGCATTCAAACCTTGGGAGTTACTTCTACGTTATGCTCATACTGCTCTGCTATGCTCGTAGCCGTGGATTGGTTGAGTGTATTCATGACAGATGTTAGAGTTATCATTAATGGTTAACTTAAGGTGGCTACTTTAATACACATCTGGGTGGATTGGTTGGGGCACCCTGGGGATATACCAGTGGCTTGCCCGGACACCTAGGGATATACCAGTGTTGTCCTAGGAGATCCCCGGATACCTGTGTGATCATCCTATGGAATGCCACCCAGGCTCAAAGGGATCATAAGATTATTCATGCTAGAAACTTCTGTGTGCAGCCACAAGCTATTATGGGCTCTAGCATAGTTGAGTATGTTGCATGACCTCTTCCATTGGTAGGATAGCAGATGTAGGGGATGTAGGTTGGTACTGTCTACCCGGGGTTAGAGTTAATGCTTCTGAAAGACTGTGTCTCGGTCATCCGTTTCTCAAACACCATGAAGTGTGAGAAATCCAACGGAGGAGAACGAGTCTTGTGGGGAAAAGTGCGCAAACCTCTGCAGAGTGTATAAACTAATCATGGTTAGCCGTGTCCCCGGTTATGGACATCTTGAGTATCTGGTTCTTGGATTATCATGCTGATCTCATCACTCTATATAATTAATTTGTCGGGTTGTTAATTTTTAATTGGGATTGAGAGGGGGATTTACCTTCTCAATGTTTTCAACAAACTTTGTAGTTAAATAAAACATATTTCTTTGCAGTAGGGAAAAATTGGCTTTTCGCAAAAACTTTATAACCATAGAGCCTCCACCAGCCAAATATGCATGTAGTGATAGCCATTATTCAGCATTGCTCTATGGTGTGAATTTGCCAGTACATTCAATGTACTGACCTACATGGCTGCAACGTCTCATGTTGCAGGATTCTTACGATGAGTAAGCGATACGTTAGGGTTATGATTTCTACACTCAAATTTGCCGTTGTTGTTGATGGGAATCCACAACCTTGTTGTTACTTCCGCTATTTGGATTGAGGTAATAGTATTTACGTTATTTATACATGTGATTTACCTCTGTTATAAATCATCGAGTACTGTGTGTGTCAGCATACCGATCCAGGGATGACACTTAAGCATAGAGACTTGACCGTCTGAGGTCGGGTCGCTACAACGCCTCGCCCGGACTCCTCCACGATCTGGTACAAGAGCTCCGGTGTGACCATAGCAAACATGGTGATCTTCTGTCGCACCAAGGTGATGTCGGATAGTGTGGGGAGAGCGGGGGAGAGGAGGCGGATGGGCTCGGGTTGCGGCGCAGAGAGGGGAGATAGATGGGCTAGGGTTGGGGAACACCGGCAGGCTTAAATAGCTGGATTTGGCCTCGGGCAGTGAGCTGGTGTTGGGAAACGTATTAGAAAACAAAAAAATTGTGCCTATGATTACTCCCTGGTCACTATGAAGATGCATAACAGGTTGGGTCACAATCGTTACCGTCACCGAGTTGCAGCGAAAGAAGAACGTGTCGGTGTAGAGCGTACTTGGAGTCCCTTGAACCGTCGATGAACGATCTCTCGTACTGCCCATGAATATCCCTCGAACCGAAGACTGAAAGCACGACCTCTGTACTTGCTCGCAAGCATGCAGCCCTCACGATCCGGCAGCGCTTTGCCGTCCAGAGCTAATCGTCGCTGGAGAATTAGAGGGATGAGATTAGAACAACACTGGGCTTCTATTATGAGGACAAGACGATTACCCTAGCTCTAATTAATCAACTAGCACCAACTAGAACTAGAACTAGAAGAACTAGATGAGGCTCCAAAATTTGTGTGCCCAAAGGGTGGAGAATCCTCTAGTATATATAGGTTGGAGGGGAGAGGAGGGGCGCCACAAGGGGAGGTAAAGTCCCTCCCCTTTGGCCGGCCAAGGGAGGAGAAGTTGGACGCCTCCCCCACTCCAATTCGTCCCCCTTTCTTCGGCCTTTTTGGCCCAAGTTGCCTTTCACCTCTTGGCCTTTTGAGGCCCTTTGATATTTAAATTGAATATAAAATGTTCTAAATACTTCTAGATCATTACATATATTTTTTAACATCTCCGTAAACTTTTCCACATATATAGAATTTATTGGTAATACCCGGTATTACCTGATACGCACCGAAACTCTTCCGATGACCTCGAAACGCTTCCGGATCCTCTCAGAACTATTCCCAATATTCATGAACTAATTCCACAAATATATTCTCATGAATCCCGTCCTGCTAACACTTAGCACATCGTGATTGCATTAACCTTGTGACCCCGTAGGTTCGATAAATCACAGACATGGATGAAACTATTCGTTCAATGACCGACAACGGGACTATGGACGTCCGTATTGGTCCGTGTGAGTACATGAATGATATTCAAGTGAATCGCTGGTTATCATGTGATGTTACCTTTACTTCACGATACTTCCCAAAACTCAGGATGCATCGGTATCCTCCTGAGTCATCACCATGCTTACTATACCGAAATCCTCTTTACTGGTTTTGTTCTTCTTTCTCGTTATTGTGTTCCAGCATCCCCGTGACGAAGTCACGTGTGTCTGGACAGACGATTATTGATACCATCACACTGAGAGGGCCCTAAGAACATCTCTCCATCATCGGAGGAGAAAATCCCACTCTTGAGCTGTCCTATCACTTGTCAAACTTTCCGATGAATCTGTAAGTTGTCGTTATGATCACTGTGTTACATGTAACGTTTGAGCAACCCCAAAGCCCATCATATGGTAAGAAGTGACCACGATAATGTCATGGTCTAAGGACCAAAATCACACATTAACACTCTGTGTTATTAGAATTGATTACATACGATATTATCTCAATTCATAATAACAAACAAGTTTGGGTCGATTCAGTATGATCGTTCTTCCAACGTCATAATCTGAATGTTGTTGTAGGATTATCGTTACACTTAACGATATCTTAGGATCTGGAAAACGTGATCACCAACAACACTTGAGCTAGTCTTAGAGGCAAGACTAGGAACATTTATTTTATCTGTTTATCATTTCACACGTGCATATGAGTTTTCCACTGAATCGCATATTCCAGGAGCATAGCAGATATAACATGAAATATAAACATTTAATTATGAATATGAAAATATAACAATACAATATTATTGCCTCTAGGGCATATTTCCAACAGCCGGAGCGGTGCAACGCAGTGTTCACACCGCGGCGACGCAACACTTGAGCTAGTCTTAGAGGCAAGACTAGGAACCATTATTTTATTTGTTTATCATTTCACATGTGCATATGAGTATTCCACTAAATCGCATATTCCAGGATCATATCAGTTATAGCATGAAATATAAACATTTAATTACGAATATGAAAATATAATAATACAATATTATTGCCTCTAGGGAATATTTTCAATAGTCGGAGTGGTGCCACATAGTGTTCACACCGGGCGACGGAGGGGACGTCCGTCGGACCGCCGTGTTTCCGGATGATTTTGCGTGGGACCCCATCATCAGTCCTACATGGTGGACACGCCCGGACGCCCCCATATCCACCCCATATTTGGGCTGGATATGTGTGGTGCCTATCAGCCCAGGCATTTGAGGCCAGTTTGAGACGCTCGTATGGGTCACAATTTCGTGATCGGTCAGTGACCGGGTGGGTCGCCCGGGCGTTTGAGGCCGGTTTAGGGCGCTTGGCTGTAGATGCTCTAGTGATTCTAAAATTGAATCCAATTGGCTGATTTCATCACAAGGAATCTACTCATCTGAGTTGTGCTCAGTTCGCGCCAGAAACACTCAATTGATATGTAAGAAGTTCTGAAATTTAATATGACTTGCATGGACACAAGTATCATCTACACAAACCTGGAATTACATATACAATATTGTTTTGAACCTTGAAGACAATGGGAGCGGCTCGTACTAACATATATTAGCTCACCGGAAGTTAAAAGAGTAATTACATTGCTAAAGCTAGTAACGAGGGGTGGGGGTTACGGATGTCCTAAAAAACATATGGAAGGAGTGTTAGAGCATCTACAACCGGACTTGGCAAGTCCGACCCCGTATATGCCTGCGGGCGCGTTTGGGCACGTCCGCGGACAGCGCCCGCCGGCCCCTCATATGTGGCACCGCACATCCACATACCTCAAATGTCGATCCTCAAATCCGTGCAATCCATGCACGTCGATCATACTATACAAATTGTCCGAATTCAACAGCTTGAAACAAAGCAAAGCAAATCATAGTTCAATACCGGACATGTCAAAATGAAAACAATGTCTAGGCGTGACGGATGGCTTCAGACCAATGGCCGGGCACCTGCTTCGAGCAAAATGCATCCTGCTCCATGCAAAATGCGTCCCGCTCATCCTGCTCCGCCTGCACCCGGGCTGCCTCCTACGCCTGCATCCGACCGCATGATCCGCTACTGCTGCCGCCCTCGCCGCCTCATACTCCCTATAGTCTTTGATCTTCTTCTTCTTGTCCGCAAGCCAATTCCTTGCATTCTCATCCAAGAGGGTTTCCTCCGCCAACATGATCTTCGCATCCTCCGTGTCTCGTGCGAGTTGCAACCTCTCCTTCTCAATCTCTATCTCGCCAAATGTCTTGGCCTTCTCGAGTTCCCATTTGATCACCCCCTCTTAGTTCTCCAAGTCAATCTTCTCCCTCTGAATTTCTAGCTTCTTCTCCGCGCTCTTCTGGTCCCACTCCATCATCTCCTTTTGTGCATCTAACATGAGCTTGTACCTCTCCTCCTTCTTGTTTTCCCTTACCAAAAAATGCCCGTCCATGTGGAATACATTTTTGTAGCCGCGGTGTCACACAAGGCACGTGCCTTCTCAGACTTGTTTCCCATGACTTGGAGGTTATCCTTTGGCGCGGTGGCTCTTCCATTCATGACGACAACATGATCATCGCGGAACCCAATTGATTGGTGGTAGCTTGAGCCATCATTCCTCTTCTTGACGGACTTGAGATCGGCCACAAGTTGGCTCCACTTGGGCTTGCCATTCAATATGATCCAACAATGGCTAAAAGCAGGCAACTTCTTCTCCACCTCACGATACAAAGTGGCCACCACCACTGTCTAGCAAACAACATATGTATGAGAACGAGAATGCAAAAACAAGAAGCATATGCAAATGATGACAAGATGAAGCAATTGAGCTTATGTGAGTTGCCACTCCCATCCCACTTTGAGGGCTTTTGCTCACTTGTGAGTAGTAGCCGATGTACTTGCTCACTTCTCCTTGAAGGATCCCCCACCGATGTTCGAGAGATGCCACATTGTGGGTGGTCACGATAGGATGCGGCTCCACATACTCCTTTTGTTCGTGATACTCCTTCCAATTTTTCTCCCAATACTTGTTCCCCTTTTGCTTGGTGCCACATATTGGACCCCCCACCAAGCTTTGACCAACAAGATGTCCTCAAATCTTGAGAATGTCGGACCTCTTGCCTTCGCCATCTTGGTCTTCTTCTTCTTCTTGCTCAAATTGGGATTAGATGTTGTCCCAACTTCAAATGCGGTGGTGCCCTCCAATTCATACTCCATTTTGGTCGGATCTTCACTGTCATTGATCATGTTCAACAAGAACGCCTCCTACATGACAATGATTTGCAAGCATTCATCATGTGTGAAAGGAACTAGTGGTCTATGCAAAAATTTGATCGGACAGGAGCAAACAAAACATACCAACTCTTGTTCTATCATTCCGTCGAACATGTCGAGGGTAGCCCGGGAACCGCTGGTGCCCGTGCTCATCCTCACCCGAACGAGCTGCGGCGAGTCACATATGTCGACCACCGGCATCTGCGTTGGCGGAAAGCTCTCCAGAATGGCCCAGCCGACCGTCGAATCCTCCTTTGTGCCAATGGGGTCATACTACGTAATCCGTGTCAATGCTCCGATGGAAGGGGTGCGGGGTTCTGGGTGCGACGGGGGAGACAACTGCTTGACCATGTCCGAACCACCCTGCGACGCTGCCGCCACCTCCCTCTCTCGCTGCCGGTATTGCCGCAACTTATGGGCGGCGTTCTCTGCCTTGCAAGACGGAGCTGACTAATGGACGTTGACGGACGAGGCAAACTTCGCCTCCATCGCGGCGTTCGGGGACAGGCTGGATGACATCTTTGGTGGTGGATCGGGACCGGTGGTGAGGATGGAGAGCAAGCACTACAAAAAAATACACTTCCGTGATGATACGTGTTTGTCACAGTAGGTCACATTTTCTGTCATGCACGTACATCCATGACGATTTTATGACAGAATCAAGATAGTCATACCTGTGTTGTCGCAGAAGTGTTCCATGACATTACCAAAATTATCATCACAGAAGTGTCCACTTCTATGACGATAAATGGCGCGTCATGAAAGTGCTTTCGTTAAGGGTGACCGACACGTGGCATCCACCGTAACGGGTCGCCATTAAGCTATCGGGTCAAGTTTTGGATCCGATAACCCGTTAACAGCCCGGACCAATGAGGATTTTCCACGTGTAAAATTCTCATTGGCCGGAGGAAACACGTGTTGGCTCACCGTTGGGACAGATGTCATCCACTCATTAGACAGGAGGCGCCTATGATAGGTCGACACGTGACACGGCCCAATAGTGGCCCATTCCGGTGAAAAAGGCCGGCCGAGTAAAAATTAGCAGGCCGGCCAATATAAGGCCTACTTGTGTCAGGTCCATTTAAGCCCACAGCCCATACGAGATGTGCCAATTCGGCCTGTGAATGTCCCGTTAAGGATTTCACACCATTGCAGCCCATCGTCAGTTCGAGCCCGTTAACAGCCCGCTATATATTTGGGCTCAATATCGGCCCAATGTGATTTCGTCCTGTTAACGGCCCATTCAAGGGATGTGCCAATTTTTAGGATGTACATCTTTTGGCCTTTTAGCGGCCCATTTAAGTGTTGGGCCAATTTCCGGCCCGGTGTGTCTTTCAGCCTGTTGACGGCCCATAAATGAGTTGGGCCATTTGTAGTCGGACCTTAGTTTTGGCCTTTTAGCGACCCATTTAAGTGTTGGGCCAATTCCCGGCCCGGTGTGTCTTTCAGCCTGTTGACGGCCCATAAATGAGTTGGGCCATTTGTAGTCGGACCTGAGTTTTGGCCTTTTAACGGCCCATGCTCTTCATGGTCCAATACCAGCCCGGTTTCTCTTTCGGCCTGCTAAAGGCCCACAACATAGTTGGGCCATTTACAGTACAACCTGACTTTCGGCCTCTTAGCGGCCCATGCTCTTCATGGTCCAGTATGAGCCCGCTGTCTCTTTCAGCCTGCTAAAGGCCCACAGTATAGTTGGGCCATATGTAGCCCGACCTTAGTAACGGCCTGTTAACGGCCCGTGAAATCAAATGGGCCCACCTGTTGCCCGCTTCGATGTCGGCCTGTTAACGACCCGGGCGGTAAGAGGGCCGACCATTAACTTTCGGCTTGGTAACGGCCCATTAACTTAATGGGCCCACTAAAGTTCGTACATGTCTTTAGGCCCAATTAGATAATTTGAGCCCATTACGACGAGCAATTATGCACAGGACCAAAACCGTTCAAGCAAAGGTACGACATACAGGGAAAAACGTTGCACATCCAGCATATATTACAGGAAACTACATCCACTCGGCAATCAAAGATTGATGCCAGTGCAAATAAATGAACAGAACCTAACGATCTACAACGTCACAATCTGCAACCTCAACGCGGATGACGTCCATAAGCATGTGGGCGAGTTCTTGCTACTTTGCTACACTGGCTCTAAAAACATTGACCAGTTGTTGTTGCGCACGAATGTGCAGCTCTGATTCCTCCACCATTTCCATCATTGCTTCAGCCATTAATTGGTTCACAAACATACATTTTTTCCGTTGCATCCGAGACAGAGGAAACTGAACAGATTCAGATGGCGATTCTGGGAGGCTTGTATTATTGATAGTGGAGAGTGTCTCGACCACTGCATCATAACATAAATTAGGAGGGGAACCGAACAAATTAATCATGAGTTATTGCCATATTACCTGGCCTAGATTTATTGGAAAGAAACAATGGGGTTGCCTTGCTGATTTCAGAGTTTGTCTTCTTATCTTCAACAGCCTGCACCAAATTAACACACTAGCATTGCTATCATTGGCAGGTCAGATAATAGGAAAGCAACATTGACACAACGAACATTTGGGCAACCAGACCACACCAGCCTACACCAAATTAACACAATATGGCACATCTATCATCAGCCAGGAAAGGTAATACGAAAGCAACATTGACACAATGAATGAATGGGCAACCAGAGCAGCACTACAATTCAGTAATGTGCATGATATGAGATAGTACACTCATGCAACTCAGTATGCAAAACTACCAGGCAGTTTTCCTTACAAAAATCAACATTGTCGCCTTCAACATTTTGCTACAACTGAATTTAGATCAAATAAAGGTTGGATTCACACCGATTAACAAAATACATGCTAATGTAAAAATATAGTGATATACAACAGGTACTTACATCAGCATTGGAGCAGAGAGAATTCCCCCAAGATACTTTCCTCGAATACGATCCCAATGGAGGGATCTTCTATCGTTTAACCTTATTTTCTAAAAGAGAGATGGGTAAGAAACATGTAGAAAATATTATCAGAATGCTATAAAATTTCATGATGCGAGGATACGCACACGCTTCTTAGAATGGAGTTGACATATTTTTGCTGGACTGGAGAGGACTAGTTCTTTGGCCACTGGAATCTGCTTATTATCAGTGGGAGTTGGGTTTCTCTGTGCTGGAGAAGTATCTACGAAAACTGGAGTTGCTTTATTATCTCCTGGCGTTTGGATCTTTTGCAAAGACCTGGTTTGTAACCCTTCAGATTCTAACATAGCCGTCTTCCCCTTGCATGCCTTATATAGAAGAATGGTGCTTCAATTATAAAACATGCTACAGCAAAGATGGAATAGGTACTGAAGAATAGAAAGGCATGACATATTGACATGTATTCCCTCCATCCGGAAATCAATGGATGGGTCTAGGCGTATTTCAGTTCTAGATACATCCAGTTTTATCCATTTCTGCGACATGTAATCCGGACGGAGGGAGTATGATGTAAGAGCTAGGGATACGACAGGACAATAGTGTAAAAAAAACACTACTTGAATGTAAAACTGTATGCTAGCGGAATACATTACAGAAAAACACTAAGGCAACATATGCGTGTATGATTGGGAAACTAAGATGGCATTGCAAGAGACCACTAGAACAACACTTCAATGTAAAAAAAGAACATGGTATGGTAGACAGATGAAGTACATACTGATGAATAACAATGCATAAGATATTGAGAAGCATGATGTCCAAACTAAGCAGATGGCATTGCGATAGAGTAGAATGACAGTACTTGAATTTGAAAACATGTTATCATTAATGGAATAGGTACTGAAAAACAGGAAGGCATGCCATATTTACATGCATGATCAGCAGGTGAAGCACAAGGCATTGCACTAGAGTAGATGCACTCCAGGACATTATATGCATGTTGTACCCATATCAAGGGCCAAGTTAGAGCAAGGACCTTATGGGGTGAATAGGATTCATCATCTTTCTGCAATTCTTGTGAAGAACTGCCTTTACATGTTCCATCATATTGGGTATCATTGACGTCAAGTTTGTTCGCCGTTACATTGCTCCGTGAGGTTCTTGTGGATAAATCAGTGTGTGCAATTATATCTGACATGCATGGAAGACAACTAGTAGTTAGATTTATGTAATGAGTGCCTGTAGGAGACGACATAAATAGTAGGACTAGGGTTAACTAGCAGCAACAGGTCTCAAAAACTAAAGGGAGTGAAAGTGCGTTATATCGACTAGAGGGGGGTGAATAGGCGATTTTTATGAATTCTTCACTGAGGAATTTCAGGGTGAGGAAATTCCTAAGCGAAGAACTACTTGCAGCGGAATAAGTACTCAGATGTAAACATAACAGAACACAAGCATAGTCCTCAAGATGAAATGAAGACAAGCACAGAGTACAGAAAGCATAAACACATGATAACACAGGATGAAGACAAACAGGCTGAAGAAATTGAACAGTGGAAATTGAGAAAGTCTTCAGTCAAAGTCTTCAAATAGATATGAACAAGCACACAACAACTGTAATGAGGAAATGAATGAGTTGAGGAAATAGAACCAGTAGGCTTGGTGAAGACAATGATTTGGTAGACCAATTCCAACTGTTGTGACAGTTGTACGTCTGGTTGGAGCGGCTAGGTATTTAAACCTGAGGACAAACAGTCCTCACCGTATTCTCCTTGAGCTAAGGTCACACAGACCTCGCCCAATCACTCGTGGTAAGTGTTCAGGTGACTTCCAAACCTTCACAAACTCGGTCACTCGGCGATCCACGATTTCCTCTTGGATGCTCTAGACCATGACGCCTAACCGTCTGGAAGATGCATAGTCTTCAAAGGTAACAAGCGTAGGATCCACACAGGATCAATCTCTTCAGTGATGCTCAATCACTTTGGGTGTGTAGGTGTTTGGGTTTGGGTTTCCTCACTTGATGATTTTCGCTCAAAGTCCTCGGAGGATGGGATGCTCTCAAATGACAAGTGTCAGTTTCTCTCGGAGCAGCCAACCAGCTAGTGGTTGTAGGGGGCGGCTATTTATAGCCTAGGGAGCAGCCCGACATGATAAGACATAAATGCCCTCCAATGATATGATCGTTAGGTGGGTAGATATTTTGGTACAGCTGGCGCGTAGCACAGCAACGATCGGATATTTGAGGCTCAAATTCTTCAGGGCTATCATGTTCCTCACTGTGTAGGCAATCCGCACTGACGAATTCCTAACTCCTCAGTCAGAACAAATTCCTCAGCGACCAGAAGAACTTCGTCTCTGTCACTGAAGAAATTGATTGAGCTGTATGAGATTTCCAATGGCTTCACTCGAAGGGATTGGTAGGTGTAGGATTTTGAGTTGAGCATCACATGGAAATTTTTCCTTAGTATTTCCTCGACCCCCTTTAACAGTACGGTGTTTCCTATGACTCAAGAAAGAGAAAATGAAACTACGAAAACAAAAGTCTTCTCACTTCATGTTCCTCGAATGAATGCCATGTCTTCAAGGTCACACCAATTTCTTCACTTTCAAAGTCTTCAGATCTTCAGAAATCCAGAATCTAGAGTCGAAGATATTCATTTTTAGGGGTCGACTTTCTTTGTAAATATCAAACTCCTCATAGACTAATAGACCTGTGTACACTCATAAACGCATCAGTCTCTTAACCTATAAGTCTTCAATACACCAAAATCACTAAGGGGCACTAGTTGCACTTACAATCTCCCCCTTTTGGTGATTGATGACAATATAGGTTAAGTTTTCAATGGGGATAAACATATGAAGTGTAATAACTGATATTGAGGAATTTGATTTCAAGATATAGAAGAACTCCCCCTGAAGATATGCATAGTGAGGAATTTGCTTTTGAAGCAATGCACACTTGAAGAGTAGAATCATGGAGATCTCCCCCTATATCTTGTAATTCATACACGCATTTGACATATAATATGAAGAATTTGAAATGCATGATGAAATATGGTGACTGATGTAATTCAGCATGCGTGCATTAACATTAACGAGGAATAAGCATGCAGAAGAACACATCAAAAGTATCAGACCACCATAGAGTTTAAGTTTACAACTCGATCGAATAAAGTCTCAGAAGAACGAGAGTTGTAACTTAGCAAAAAATGCCCATATATGTAGACCCGCTTGAAGACTAACTCAAATTTCTCCCCCTTTGTCATCGAATGACCAAAAGGGTTGAAAATGAGGATTAATGCTCCTGAAGAATATCAAGTTGATGGAGGAGCGCCAGCGTTAATGGGGTCGTTTGTTGTTGTAGGGCCTGCCGCAGTGTCGTCCAAGTCTTCATGTTCATCGGTTTCACGTGAGGAAGAATATGAGCTGGCCACCAAGGAAGGAACCTTGACCTTCTTGAATTTCTTCGGTGGAGGAGCAGACCAGTCAAAATCTTCCTTGAGACCCATTTGCTTCAGATCTTCTTCACCATATAGATGTGACAGAATAGCCCAGGTGCGACGGAATACTTCGTGGAGGTAGAAATGGTTTTTCTTCACTGCATTGTGTGTAGCAGTCATGTTGTGAAGAATAGAACCAAACTGACGCTTAACCCATTTGTGGTTTTGATCCATCTTCTGGTGAAGACTAAGAAGCAGCTCACGGTCAGTCATCACTCTTGGAGCTGTGGCTTGAGGATTTTGCTTGGATGCATTGGCAGCAGAATCATGAGTGGCAGAGTCATCATTGGTGGAATAAGATGCAGCTTTGCAAAACTGACCATCCAATGGACAAATGCCTTCATCTATAATAGCACCGGCCTTCCCCTTTTCATCAGCTGAGGAAAACGTCCGCTTGAGGACTTCAATAGGGTGCAAGTAGCTGAGGTGATTCTGAAAATCAGCCTTGTAGTTGAGTGAAGACCTCATTCTGAGGAATCTTATAATCCAAGGTGCGTAAGGCTTCAACTCAAACGGAGAGAGTGCAACATTTGCCAGAGTCCTCATGAAGAAATCGTGATAATTGACAGGAATGCCATGTATGATGTTGAATAGCAGATTCTTCATGATGCCAACAATTTCCTCATCAGATGAGTTGTGGCCTTTGATTGGACTCATAGTCTTCGTCAGAATGCGATAGACTGTTCTTCGCACATATAGCAATTCCTTCACGAGGAATTTGGTCCTTGGGGCTTGACCGGGCTTCAGAGGCTTCATAAGCACTTGCATGTAATGAGCAGTGAGTTCAGGCTCCTGGTACAGGCAGCGAGCTCCTTCAAGGGGTGGACTGATGGGCAGGGCGTGAAGTAATTCAGAGGCCAGTGCCTTATAATGAGTGTTTTCGATCATCCAGTCCAATACCCAAGAGTTGACATCGTCAGCATCGCCTGTGATATGCAGAGTTGCATAGAATTGAAGAATGAGTTCTTCATTCCAATCGCAGATATCCGTGCAAAAGTTGAGCAGTCCTGCATCATGAAGCACACTGAGGACCGGGGTAAAGCAAGGCAGTGATTCCATGTCCACATGAGGAATATGCTCGTGGTCGAAGACTTTGTCATTGTTGAAGAGCAGTGAAGAATAAAAAATTTCTTGGCTGGCAGTCCAGAAACGCTTCCTTCTAAGACGAGCAGAGTCATATGGGTTGAAGTCAGTGAAGAACACATGCTCGCTGAAGAAGTCATCAGCCTTGAATTTCTGCTTCTTCGAGAAGGGATCCTTTGGCTTGGGATGAGGAGCATCGGTCAATTGCATCACTACCTCAGGAATCGCAATCTCGGGATCCACAGGCTGAGGAATTTCAGGTTCCTCTTCAGTGACAGCCTGGGTCTTCAATTCTTCATTAACATTTTCTTCAACACTAGTGGCTTGAATTTCTTCATGGACAGACGGGGTTGCACGAGGTTCTTCAGATCCCATTTGTACTTCAGTATTGACAGGGGACTGAGGAATTTGTTGCAGAGGTGTGAACAGAGGAGAGTTGGGGTCCTGACTTTCCCAAAAGTCATCATTCAGCATAGGAGTTGTACACCCAATGTCCACATCTTCATCTTCACTCTTTTCCTCAACGCCGGCCTCTTCAGCAGTGAACTGAGGCATGGGCGATGAGATTATTGGGGTTGAAGGGATTGCATCCGCTTCAATTTCTTCATCCAACTGCTCTGAAGAAGCAGCAAAAGGAATGTCATCATCAGATTCATTTGGAATCACATATTCTTCATCAAAAGGAACAAGGTCCTTTGATGGCATGGATGAGACCGGAATAGCATCAATTGGATTTGCAAAGAGCTGGTCAATGGCTTCATCTTCTTCGGAGCTGAAGAATCTGATGAAGTTGATGCTTTCCTTTTCTTCACTGCTGCACGCTCTGCAGCCTTGGTCTTCTTTACATCTAATGCAGTGGAAGGATCATAGTTGGTGTATGTGCGGGAGGGGCAGAGGAATTTGGTTCAATTTCTTCAGGCACAACTGATGCAGTTGCCCTGACTTCTTCAGTTTCTTCAGGCGCAACACTAGTGGTTGCCCTGGCAATTTCTTCAGCGGCTGGAATGCAGTCATCAGCCCTGGTACTCCGAGTTTCTTCAGCAGCCTGAAAGTCATCAGCGGTGCTGGCATTTTCTTCAGTCGGCTGAGCAGATGCCTCAGTCTGAGGACTTTCTTGTTGCGTTGGGGCTGCAACATTGGAAGTAAACCTTTCAGTTAGATTCACAAACCTGACTTTGGCTCCAAGCCAGTCAGCGCGGTATATGTCAAATTCATCACTGAGTTTCTTGATCTCAGATTGAATAGTGACAAGTTCTTCAGTTGTCATAGAGAATACATTTTTCTTCAGGAAGCACTCCTTCTTGTACTGCGCTTTCTTGATCTGCCTGGCCTTTTCAAATTTCCATTTTTCTTCTTGAATGAAGGCAGTCAGCATATGACTTTGGCTAGGAGTCAGCTTGAAATCAGGCATAGGAGTGTTGGGTTCCTTGTGCCAGAGATCAATGTAATCAAGGATCAACTTTGGATCCAAAAGTAGAGGCACATTTGTGCCTTTGGCTCTAGCGGCCTTGAGCTGCCTGTCTCTGATGATTTCGGCAAGTTCCTCATCATCAGCTTCGTCTTCATCAGACGGCACTTGAAAGGCGACCTGCTTCTTGTGAGGACTTGGGCGAGAACCTCGTCCAGCAGTGGCCTTTTTTTCAGCAGAGAGGGGCCAGTTGATGAATTTGGTGCAGCTGAGGAACTAGCGGAAGCTCCTGAGGCAATATAGATGCCTGTTGTCCTTTGGCACGTGGCGAGATGCACAGGTGCTGAGGATTTTGTCGGAGGAGCTGAGGACTTTGGCGGAGGAGCTGAGGACTTTGGACGAGCTGGAGCAGCTTGAGGAGTTGGTCGTGAGGGCTTTGAAGAATCTGGCCGTGAGGGCATTGCTGAGGAACTTGGCCGTGAGGGCATTGAGGGTGAAGCACTTGGCTTATGAGCAGGCTTCTTAGCCATGGCCTTCTTTGACTTGCTTGCAGAGGCCTCAGCAGTGGTAGCAACAGCAGAGTCTTCATTAAATTTCCTCACTGCTTCCTTAGCCATCTTGGCTAGCTTGGCCTGGCGCTTGGCCCATTCATCAAGATAGTCCTCACCACGCTTGAGGCTGGTGGGATCAGCTTCTTGGCCAGGTGCCAATGGAGGTCTTGGGCATGGAGGATTTAGAGCGAATTTCTTCATGTACTTGGGAGTAACATATCTGTACTCCCTCCATTCTCATGCCCATCTCCTCTCTATCCTTTGTATGCGCACCTTGCGCTGATTTTTGTCCTCCTTGCCAAACTTGGCCTCATCAGGAGTGCAATAATCCTTGTACATGTCATCAGGGATCTCGAAAGCAGTATTGATTTCAGGCCTCTTTCCTCCTTTCTGTGGCTTCTTACCGTCAGCCATTTTCTTCAGCTGAGGAATATGAACAACTGAATTTTCTGAAGATGTGTGCAACTTTTCTTCGAGGAACGCTGCAAATGAGTTAAGTTGATGAGAACCTAGTGATTCAGCAGTGGACATGTGTACCTGTGAACAGAGTATAGTTGCGAGGAATTTGGAGAGGTCATATGCGTTCTCAGAGGTTTTTCAAAAAGAACAAGTTTGAGGAATTTGACCAGATGAGTGTTGAAGAATTTCACTAAGCGTTCTTTGTCATAGGTTCCAGAGTTGTACAGATCGAAAATCCACACAATTGAGGAATCTTGAAGAAAAATGATGCTTAGAGAAACGGATTGCTATCTTTAGTTAGAACCGCGGCAACAATTTGATGTAATATGACTCTGCAGCACTTTTAGTATCATGCATGTTATTTTCCTGTTCGATTTTCCTTTGTATGTCCACCCTACGTTAACTGGGTAGGTTTGCCGGCGCGTAAACCCAGGGCGGCGTCTTGGGGACGGATCCCCATTGGCCTGTCGGGTGTGCTTGCTGCTGGGCGAACCACCTTACCGCCCTTAGCGCGGCCGCCCGAACTGTCGAGCTTGACTCGAGTCAGAATCGAGAGCATTGCCAAGTGCGGAAGGCTACCCCGCCACTCTCGGCGTGGCCGCTTGAGCTGTTGAGCGGACTCGAAACAGAACAAGGGCGTTGCCAATCGCGGGAGGGCCCCTTTGCGTGCAGGTTTTTCATACATAGGCAAGATCTCCGAGGATGATACCTTATATAAAAAAGGAAATAACTCAAAGCTCTGAATGACTTAGCTTTTCTGTTGCCACGCTGGCGTCCTTCGCGTTCGCAGGCGGCACCGTTCTTCTCCTGACCGTCTCTACATCACGGAGGGCTTCTACATCAACACCATAGCCCCTCCGATGAAGTGTGAGTAGTTTACCTCAGACCTTCGGGTCCATAGTTATTAGCTAGATGGCTTTCTCTCTTTTTGGATCTCAATACAATGTTCTCCCCCTCTCTCATGGAGATCTATTCGATGTAATCTTCTCTTGCGGTGTGTTTGTTGAGACCGATGAATTGTGGGTTTATGATCAAGTTTATCTATGAACAATATTTGAATCTTCTGAATTCTTTTATGTATGATTGGTTATCTTTGTAAGTCTCTTTGAATTATCAGTTTGGTTTGGCCTACTAGATTGATCTTTCTTGCAATGGGAGAAGTGCTTAGCTTTGGGTTCAATATTGCGGTGTCCTTTCCGAGTGACAGTAGCTAGGGGCCGCAAGGCACATATAGTATTGTTGCCGTCGAGGATAACAAGATGGGGTTTTTTTTTATCATATTGCATGAATTTATCCCTCTACATCATGCCATCTTGCTTAAGGTGTTACTCTGTTCTTATGAACTTAATACTCTAGATGCATGCTGGATAGCGGTCGATGTGTGGAGTAATAGTAGTAGATGCAGGCAGGAGTCGGTCTACTTGTCTTGGACGTGATGCCTATATACATGATCATACCTAGATATTCTGATAACTATGCTCAATTCTGTCAATTGCTCAACAGTAATTTGTTCACCCACCGTAAAATACTTATGCTCTTGAGAGAAGCCACTAGTGAAACCTATGGCCCCCGGGTATATCTTCATCATATTAATCTTCCAACACTTAGTTATTTCCTTTGTTTTTATTTTACTTTGCATCTTTATCATAAAAATACCAAAAAATTTATCCTATCATATCTATCAGATCTCACTCTCGTAAGTGACCGTGTAGGGATTGACAACCCCTTATCGCGTTGGTTGTGAGGATTTGTTTGTTTTGTGTAGGTACGAGGGACTTGCGCGTAGCCTCCTACTGGATTGATACCTTGGTTCTCAAAAACTGAGGGAAATACTTACGCTACTTTGCTGCATCACCCTTTCCTCTTCAAGGGAAAACCAACGCAGTGCTCAAGAGGTAGCACAGCACAGAGGTGCCTCCCGAGCCCTGGCCCAACGTGGTTGATGGTGTTGGGGACGTGGGCTCAAGGGTGGCTCGCTCTGTCGGTGTTTTGGGCGTGCTGCCCCAGTAAGGGTCTTGCCGGGGCTGCTGAGGCCGTCCCCGGCAAGGGTCTTGCCGGGGGAAACTGCTCCGCCCCTCTGCTTCTTTGCGGTCTTGGCCTTGGCGTTGCTCTGGCTGCCTCGGTCTTTGATTTTACCTTGGTTCACCTCCCGTGCTCTGCTTGGTGTGGCCGTGGGCGCGGCTCCGACTGCCCGTGCACAGGTAAAGGGGTACAAAGGTGCACCCCTTCGTTTGTACACCAACACAGTGGGTGAAAATAAGTAAACTAGAGGCCCATCTGACACGCGGTGAAGTAAATAAAGTGAAACCACTCGGGGTAGCACCCCGCACGCTAGTAAATTGAGGGCGCATTGAGGACACACTTCTTCCACGTGAAGGACGCACTCGCACACAATTCACCACTGCGTGGCGGCATGCATAGAAGGACGAACTCGCGCACACCCAGTAGGCCGGCACACAACACAGACCAGCACACGTGTACACAGGCGTCGCCGCCGGTTGAGATGGACGGTGAGGCAGCCAACAAGCGGAGGCGGCTCGAGCCAAAACCGCATCCGGCGAGCCTGGACTTCATCAGCAGCCTCCCCGACGACATGCTGCTCGTCATCATCGGCTTCCTCCCACCAAATCTTCCGTGCAGACCGCCCTGCTCTCCCGGCGGTGGCGCCCCCTCTGGCGCCGCGTCCCCCTCAACCTCACCGTCGACAGCTGCCTCTGCGACGGCGATTGCAAACGCATGGCTGCAATCTCCAAGATCCTTTCATCGCACCCTGGGCCAGCCAGACGCCTTGACATCCGCATGTTCAGTACCAACTGCAAGGTCCATGCCAAGTTCGACGAGTGATTCTTATCCCCCACCCTAGATCAGCTCGAGGAGCTCAGCTTTGAAGCTGGACGATGTCGCTCTCTGCCGCCGTCCGCGCTCCACCTCACGCCAACGCTGCGCCGCGCCAGCTTCAGCTCCTGCTATCTTCCCCAGATTAATGCCGCGCCCGCCCTTCTTCTCCCTCAACTTAAGCAGCTCGACCTCTTCGACGTTGGCATCTTGAAGCAGGCTATGGAGAACCTGCTCCCCAGCTGTACTGCGCTCGAGTACCTTCGTCTTGAGCAGATCCACAGGTTCATTAGCCTCCACATCGCCTCGACGAATCTCCGATGGATTTTTGTGTCTTGCTGGCCCCGCAACAAGACATCAATTGGGAAAAGATCACTCCAGCTGTTCCACGTTATGGTCATTGAGAATGCGCCTTTCCTTGAGAGATTGCTTGTATTTGACCTAGAAGGTCCAACAAAAATCAGGGTCATTGACGCGCCGAAATTGACAGCGTTGGTGTACTCGTCTGCCAAATTCTCCGAACTCTTTATTGGATCCGTAATAGTTCAGGTACATCACTCATCTTCTTCTCCGTCTTCTTGAAATTCACATTTTTAAATTTCTTCTTGATGTATTTACGACCGTCTTCCAGAAAATGATTCCCACAAGCTTGACACAGCCTATGCGCATAGTGTGAATATCTTAGCAATAAAATCTATCGGCCCCAATCTGGATCAAGTTGTTGGATTCATTACATGCTTTCAGTGCACGGAGAAGCTACTCATCGAGGTGAAACTTCTTTCCTATTAGTAAACGGTAATCACAACTTAGCTCAATTTTTTCGTAATTTTCCCAAATTACGATGACAAGTGTAGTGTTCAAAATTGCATCTACGCACTACAACAAAAGAAATGTTTTTAGTATTTTTTGTCACGTGATCACCTGCATCATTTTGTTGTTGTACTACTATAGTAGCCTAGGCTAGTCATAGTGGAAAGTAACTTAGACTAGTAACTCTATGGTTACCCTAAGAGGAAGTACTACCTCCGTCCTGGCTTACTCTTCCTATTTTGTAGTATCAAAATTTGACCATAGATTTAACTGACAAAATGTTAATGCATGTCACTAAAAATTATATCGTTGGATTCGTATTTGAACATAATTTGAAATGGTATAATTTTTGGTGACATGCATTGGCATTTTCTTAGGTAAATCTATGGTCAAAATTTTACACTAAATACGAGGTAGTACAAAAGTGGGCTATAACGGCCATCCACTATGTGGGCCAAAACACGTGCCAAATTCACTTGTGATGCATTTGGCATCGATGCCCCTCCATTGCTCACCTGGTGCCCCAATCTGGATCACCTACTTTGCTCCGGTGCCAAATTAACTCACGCAATGAAAAAACACTTGCGCGGGAGAGAGAGAGAGAGAGGACTGAGGCAATAAAAAAACACTTGTTTGGGAGAGTGAGAGGTTGGTGTAGTTGGTTTGATTGATTTGTTTATACATGTGGGTCTGTGTGCACAGCGGTGCCAACTCTCTTACATCGCGAGAGCGGTGCCAAAATCTTTTGATTTGACATCGATGCGTATTATGTGGCATACTTTTGAGAAATATGGCATCGGCCATATAGTGGAAGGCAACAAATTCCCAAGCTCTTCACGTGCTCCTAGGTAAATGAGAGGAAAGAGAAAGAGAGAGAGAGAGAGTGAAAAAATATCACTAGCCAGCCAACCCTATCGTATGAGCGAATGATATTGGTACCTCTTGATGACACTACAATCTTATATAGCCAGCTGCTCTAATATGTTATCTTCTTTTGCAGATAATAAAGACCCGAAAGTGAAAAATGTGTTGCACTATAACAATCTCATCGAATGCCTTGATCTCCATCTTACAGAAATTGATTTGATTGACTACCGAGGCAGCACATCTAAGACTAAATTGGTCAGGTTCTTTGTTCTGGAGGCAAGTGTGCTCAAGGTAATGAGGTTTGGCGTTCTCTGGCGCAACAATGGATGGCGTGCTGATCACCGCAAGCGTCTAAGCCTAAATGACAAAGTCTCTGCAGAAGCTGACTTTGTTTTTGACACATCAAGTGGCCAGAGACTCGAAAATTTATTTGCCCATTAGTGACTTGTCAGGGCGGTGGATTTTAGTTTGTATGATAATGCTGCATCCACCTAAAGTAACAAAAGTTCTTACGTAAACTTCCTAGTAATTCCCTCTTCGTAGGTGCAGCATTACTCCTAACATTTGTAATATCAGTTTGAAACTTGTAATATTGTCGTGTCCTATTCCTGCATTTTCAAAATCCTGTGAATCAAAGAGGTCCTGAGTTGGTGATGATGTTGTGCCTGCCATCTTTCACCAATAGCCGTAGGATCTAGATCTGACGCATACAAACCAAACTTCTCCGGTTTTGCAAAAAGATGCCCGCACTTGTTCCCTATTTACAAACAACTCCTAGAAGGCCATGGAAAAATCTGGCGCGATGGCCGCTACCGGCGCCGTCCACCCCCAATCTTGGTGTTCCGTGCAATGCACGGGCATCTACGCACGGGAAATTATGTCGAACACGGCTAGTTGTAAGCAGGCTAGCTCTACAGCCATGATGATAGTGACTGCAGACGGTGAGGCTGACTATGGTATGCCGAACACGGCACCTATACTCAGGTGTCATCTCCGGCGCAGGGTCTTGTCACTTCACTGTGAGGAGCAGCACGTAATAATTTGACCAACGGGTAGTACAGTGCTACTAGTACATTGGTAGTACTACTAGTACTAGCACCACCGCCTGGATTTAGTAGTACTATCATGTCCATCTGGATTTAGCATTTGACTAGCAATATCTAGTAATGCAGGTCACAAAAAATGTACTACTCCCTCTGTAAATAAATACATGGTGTATTGTTTTATTCCTATCGGCGAGAGAACTTAATGTCTTTTTGCTAATTAATAGGATTACATGCAATGAACTAACCACTGCATCTCATGTTTGGTAGTCTCAAGTCATTGAAAGCATGCACGGCCCACATCTCTCATTGGTTGATATGTCACGAAATAAGAAATGAGGAGGGAGTTAATGTACCGTGCCTAAGCGTTTTGGGATTACACAACATTTTTGGTTACATGCATTAACATTTTATTAGTTAAATCAAAGGTCAAAACTTGGCGCAAAATGCAAAGGGGACCAATAAACCAGTAGACATCAAAGTTCTCTCGTTTGGACCCAACTAGAGGTCCGGTGAGATGACGATACTGCACCGGCACGGAGGGGGACGCAGCTACATTGACTTACTGCACCTGCCTTTGGTTGTATGACACGTGGGCCCAACAGGTGGCTGGCCCACCTGTCATACAACCAAAGGCAGGTGCAGTAGAGGGCCGAGGAGTAGATGGCCAACATGCACGTGAATTCAACGCAGTCTGCACTTCTCATATAAAGGCTCCCTGCCAGTCCAATCTATGAATCCTACGCACCTACGCACCCTAACGAAGGGCAAGAGTGATCACTCCAATCACAAGATCAGTTGACTAAACGCTAGACCCATGGAGGTGATGAGCGTGAGCATCAGCCAGCTGTGCCAGATGGTCCACGATGCCGGCCTGCGGCCCGGCACCGAGGAATGTCTGCAGGTCATGCTTGAGGCCGCCAGGGTGAGAGGCCGCTTGGACGAGAGCTTCGTCTCCTTGTTCGACAAGGTCCTCGTCAGCTTCCTCAACAAGTTCACCGTCGTCAAGAAGCTCGCGGACGACCTTGACGTATGCCTCCAGCCCACGCGCCCAGGCTCTGCGATGCCCGCCACCCTCAATGGCATCTATGGTAACAACCTCTTCGATGCACTGGTGGCCCTGCGACTGCCCACCGTCGCGCCGGAGAATGTCCACCTCGAGGTCGCGCTCGCCGCGCAGCGCCTGGCGCAGCAAGACACCGTCGACATAATCACCCACGTCTACGCGCAAATCGTCCACAAGGGCTACTACGTGCCAGAGGAGGACGATAGGTCGCTGGCCTTCTTGACCCGCAGGGCAACCTTGGACGACGTTGTTCAGAAGCACGTTGAGCTCGCCGCTACTCCTCACACGTCGGTTGGTGACCCGACGCACTAGGGCGTGAGGATGTCGTTGATGGATCCGTATGTTCTTTATCTTTCCATCAAATCCATGTAGTAGTATATGGTACTACTAGTAATTATCTTACCTTTCACATCAACTTCATAATTTTTGTACGTACACCATGCATGAACCGCGCCAGAGCCAAACTTCTCATTACTCTACGGAAAATTGTTATTTCTATCTATCGGTCGCGCCATGGAGCAGAACCAAATTTTACAAGTTACATGTTCAAAAGGAAAATCTTGCCGTGTTCGCGTCGCACCCCCACACGGTTGGTCCGGCACGCCGCTCAAGGGGGAATGTGTGCTGTGTTGCATTTTCACTTACAAGTGGGACCGTAGTTGAGCAAACCGACTATTGGCAAACCCCCACCCCGCCCACCGCGTGATGGCTAAGAAAACAGGAGGGAGAAGAGATGGTTGTAGCACGGACTCCAAGAAAATTGGTGTCAGATGGGACTCGTGTGGGTGGCGTGTGCCGTACTGCTAGACGTGAATGCTAGTTATGGCCCATGCCACCCCACTATATCGAGCCTATGGCCCTGTTTGGATCCCTAAGTTAGAGTTAGTTTTAGTTAGTTGGGGCTCAAATAACCCAAAAGTATCCAATCATGATGGGTTAGTTTTGGTTAGTTGGATCTAACCCACCCCAAAAAACTAGCCCACACTAGAGGAGCTTATTTGGGTTAGTTCTCCTGGGCCCACTAGAAAAAAATAGTAAAAAAATAGTTACCCCTCCCATCCAAACAGAGTCCAAAGTAGTCAAATGATTGAGAATGAATATCTATTGTCAATCTAACCCTACCATCCAAACAACTCTTTGGTTAGAGTTAGTTCAGGGTTAGAATCTAACTCTAACTTTTAACTGAGTTAGAGTATCCAAACAGGGCCTATATCGAGGTGCTGGTTACGTAGAACAAATTTCCTGGAGTCCGTGCTCATCCCTCCTCTATCTCTCTTCTTAGCCAGCTAGCAGACGCGCGGATCCCATCGTCTGTTTGCTCACATGCGGTCCCACATGTTAGTGAAAACGCAATAGGACCCACTGAACCTGCACATCTTTCACCTCGACGTGCTGGTGATGAAAACCAAATCCAATAAAGATCTTCGGTGGCCGCTTTTGGAGTTACTCAAGAGTAGTAAGATTCTATTTACAGTTTAACCCAAGATGCACATAACGTGGCTTCAACTAGCACTCCATTTTCTTGCATGGCACGACCTGGATGCTGGATGTCCCACGTGTCGGCAAAAGGAGGCAGACCGAAGGAGTAGGAAACAAGGCAAGCCCTGAGCGTACATCATACAACGTACAAGCCCACCTCACGCAGTCATGCTATCAGCATATTTCTCGGCCTCCGTGCGACACCTAACCATTGGTTGGCTCGATGTGATGTGGCAACTTCATACTACTACGGATGCTGGCTATACTACTATGACACTAACACTCCAAGAAGTGAGTCGAAAACCATTTATAAATTGAGTTTATGACATGCATATGCTAATGTACCATTCATTACATACAACAAGTCATCAACACACAATGACAACGAGGATACATGTTGGATTATAGATTAGTTCCAAGAAAACATTCTAGTAAATACTAAAGTTTTCATCACACAACAAATAAAAAGCAATGAAATAAACTTCAGCTCAACCACTCCTCGGCGTTGGAAACGCTTGCTTTGAACCAGAAGAGTTTGTCTCGGAAGGGCCAGCTACTGTCAATCTCGAGACCAACGCAGGACTGATCATCCAGGCTAAAGCGGGCTATTTCATGACCCATATTGTGATAGCCACGGTAGGGAAGCATAGCAATGTCCGAGGTATAGATACAATTGCTTCTCATAAATGGTAGTAATGTTGTGTCAACAACAGCTGGATCGCCTTTCAGCATGATTGGATAGTTTTGTCCAAGGAAGAGCGAGTTTCCTCCAAGAGTATCAATACTAAACCAGGGAGAAGGTGTTGGCGCTAGCACAGTAGTATCCATCCCGAATACCCTGCAACGGATGTTGGAATAGGTCCGGAGAGTGCGACCATGGGAGACAACACCTGCTTCCTTAGTCACATCAGTGGTGCCCTGTATACAGACAAGAAGAGGTGATCCATCAGAATAAGTTGCCAGGCGCCACTGAGTATATGGGTCCTCATGCTCGTGATCATCATCATTGTCATCTCCCCCTTGGTTATAAAAATTTTCAAGTATAGGTGGTGGAATGTTCACAGGACCTTAGAAACACAAGAAGGTTAATTAGTAAAGGGAAACTAGCTAACCCGCATGCATGTGGATGAAACAATTATAATTACAGTAGAAGACAAACGTACCAAATGCATAAGGATTCCATGCAAAAACAGTGCCACGAGTGGTGGCAGCAAACACAAGACCCTCGTATTGAATTGCATCACAGTACTCATCCTTGTATAGAAACTGATTTTTGAGCAATATCCATCCAGTCGAACTATGAAGGAAGGCAACAAGCTTGTCGAAGATAGCAACAACTACATATTCCATTAAATCCCAAGAGCGGTCGGGAACTTAACAAATTTCTATCTTCTGTAGACGACAGTCACCATTACCGTAGTTGAAAGTATGGTCATAACCGGTGTGCTCAACCTCTGGGCAGTCTGAGATTTTTGGAAGTGGAACCCGGTGACGAGTGTACACATTCACAAGTTCCCACTCGCATTTGGACCCAATATAAACAACCCAATCTCCATTTGCGCCTGCCCAAGCCTTACCCTCAAGCGATGGCATCTTAACATCACACGTATGATTATCAAGCGGCACCAACTTGCACAAGGCAAGGCCTCCGTCGTCCACACGCCAGTGAGCAGGGTCACAGTGAAGAAGATAGGGGAGATCAAACTGCTCCTGGACCCTCGGGTTCGTTGTAATGATGTTATTAGTTGAGTCGAGAATGGTCTTGAACGAACCTGCCATGCTAGCCGAGGTGATGATGTCACACCGATCAATGAGTTCCTCCACCACGTCATCATTCAGATCGGGGCAAGAATAACGGGGTCGTTTTTCGGTCTATTCCCTCCATGGAGAAGACGATCGAACAATGGCAGAAGGAAGGGTGAAGGCAAATGGAGGAGGGAGGAAGAGCGTGCGACAACAGTTCCAAATCGAGAGGGAAAGGCGAAGAGTCGGTGGACGGTTGCCAGGGTACACGAAGAGGCGCCCCGGCCTACATAGACATCCGTTCGGAAATTGTACAAAAGGACTAGCCGTCGTCTCACTGACATGTGGGAACGGGACCACATGTCAATGAAGCGGCTAGTGGGGAGCGGACGGTTGCCACAGAGGTCGCACACTGACGACAAGGCCGTCCTGTCAGACCTAGCGCCCGCGCGGGATGGCTTCCGTCCCCCACACGAGCGAAGCCACTTGGCACCCCCACACGGTTGGTCCGCCACGCCGCTAGGCCAACTCCAGCATGTGAACCTCGGACGCGCGCTCGCTCAGCCCCCTTTCCCTTGACGCCCCGGAGCTACCCAACCACGGCTATGTGTTTTGCGCACCCGGCGGCCGGATTTGGAGCAGATCCGGTCGGGCTTGATCTCGCCCGGTTGTGGGAGGCCACGCCACGCCATGGACTGGCCGGGCACCGGGCCGGAAGGCCCCGACAAGGCCGCAAGGCCGCATGCAGGTATTGACTCATCCTCTAGCCGCTCGGATCTACACCATCGGCGGTCCGCCGGCAGATACATGAATGGCGGTCGGCCGGGCTCGGTGCTGGCCCAAAAGCTCGTCGGCGCACCGTTGCCACTCATTACGTGCGACGACTGCCCAAAGAAGGTCTTGCGCCGCGTGTCTACAACGCCGGAACCTCCCGGATGGGTGTTCATCAAGTGCTCAACCGATGGGGTATGTGCTACTTTAACTTCGGTTGTGCTCTCGGATTAGACTTGTTGTGCTAACTTAAAATTTTATTGCGTAGAATGGATGCAAGTTTTGGTATTGGGAAGAAGAGTACATCGATATATTGTTAGAGCTCAATTTAGTAGATGTTGTAGCCCTTTTAGCTAGCATAGAGGCTAGAGATGGGACTAGTGCACTTGTTGATAGAATCGAGGCTAGACATGAGACTAGATGCGAGGAAGCAACGTCTACTTCTTTACACTCGAAGAAGAAAGAAGCACGCAAGATCGAGCCTCCGCAGATCAACAATGAATGCATCGAGAAGGCACTAATCCAACTTACAGGAGCACTTATGGAAGTTGGATGTCTTCAAAAATGTATTCTTGTGGTTCTTGTTTTCTTTGGTCTTGCTTTTCTAGTCAAATTTTGGTGATGTATTCCCATGTACCAAAAATCAATGATAAAAAAAAGATATGTGTTTGCAAAGAAAAATGTACGCGGCCGGGATGCGTCCGCGCGTTGGGCGCACGGCCACCGCATCCGAGAAATGGCCCGGACACGACCCCATTGCCCTACCCAAACGGACAGAATCCGGGCAAAACGGAGGTCCGTTAGGGGTCGTGCGTTGGAGTTGGCCTTACAAGTGGGACCGCAGCTGAGGAAACCGACTAGTATCGGCAAGCCCCCACCTCGCCCGCCGCGTGATGGCTGAGTTAGAGAAATGACGAGGTTGAAGATATAGCTGTAGCACGAACTCCAAGAAATATGGTGTCAGATGGAAGTCGTGCTAGTGGCATGCGCTCTACTCCTGGACGTGAATGCTTGATCTAGCCCATGCCACCCTACTATATATCGAGGATTCGAGGTGCTGCTACGTACAGCGAACACATTAACATATGGCCCACCTCACACTGTGGACAAATTTCCTGGAGTCTGTGCTAGGTTAAAAAGTGTTCTTTGTGAGGGTGGGTGGCTGGTCTCCAGTTTAAAAACTTGTTGTATTACGTATACGTAGACGTACAAATAGTGCAGCAGTTTTGAAAGTTTGAACCCAGACATCGGAATGCAATTTCTACTGGACTCATCCGAGGACCTAGGATGATGGGATTCGCTACTACAATAAAAACACCCGCCCGACGTGCGAAGCCTGTGAAGCTTGTACAAATAGTGGTAGTACTATTATTGATTGGACTCATCCGATAACCTGTTGCAATGCACATACAATTATGTATTCGGAAAATATATTTTTGCCTCGTCGCAGCACCCACTCAGAGAAGCGACTCGAAGGCCATTCATAAATTTAGTAAGTTTATCACAGGCATATCATTTTATTACATACAATAGGTCATGAACCCACAACGACAATGATGATACAGTCTAGTAAATACTAAAGTTTTCATCACACAACAAATAACAAGCAATGAAATGAACTTCAGCTCAACCAATCCTCGGCGTTGGAAACGCTTGCTTTGAACCAAAAGTGATTCTCTGGGAAGGGGCAGCTACTGTCAATCTCGAGACTAGCGCAGGACTGATCATCCAGGCTGAAGCGGCCTATGTCAGGACGCATATTGTGATAGGCACGGTAGGGAACCATAGCAATGTCCGAGGTATAGATACAGTTGCTTCTCATAAATGGTAGTAACGTTGTGTCAACAGCAGTTGGATCACCTTTCACCATGATTGGATAGTTTTGTCCAAGGAAGAGCGAGTTTCCTCCAAGAGTATCAATACTAAACCAGGGAGAAGGTGTTGGCGCTAGCACAGTAGTATCCATCCCGAGTACCCTGCAACGGATGTTGGAATAGGTCCGGAGAGTGCCACCATGGGAGACAACACCTGCTTCCTTAGTAACATCAGCAGTGCCCTTTATACAGACAAGAAGAGGTGATCCATCGGAATAAGTTGCCAGGTGCCACTGAGTATATGGGTCCCCATGCACATGATCATCATCATTGTCATCTCCCCCTTGGTTATAAATTTTTTCAAATATAGGTGGTGGAATGTTCACCGGACCTTGGAAAGACAAGAAGGTTAATTAGTAAAGGGAAACTAGCTAACCCGCATGCATCTGGATGAAACAATTATAATTACGGTGGAAGACAAACGTACCGAAAGCATAAGGATTCCATGCAAAAACCGTGCCACGAGTGGTGGCAGCAATAACAAGACCCTCGTATTGAATTGCATCACAGTACTCATCCGTGTATAGAAACTGATTTTTGAGCAATATCCATCGAGTCGAACCATGAAGGACGACAACAAGCTTGTCGAAGATAGAGACAACACAAGCATTCCTATAACCCCAAGAGTGGTCGGGGACTCGACAAATAGCTATCTTTTGTAGACGACGGTCACCATGATTGTAGTTGAACGTACGTAGAATACCGGTGTGCTCAACCTCTAGGCAGTCTGAGATTTTTGGAAGTGGCACCCGGTGACGAGTATACACATTCACAAGTTCCCACTCGCAGTTGTACCCAATATAAACAACCCAATCTCCATTTGCGCCTGCCCAAGCCTTACCCTCAAGCAATGGCATCTTAACATCACATGTATCATTATCAAGCGGCATCAACTTGCACAAGGCGAGGCATGCGTCGTCCGCGCGCTAGTGACCAGGTTCACAGTGAAGAAGATAGGGGAGATCAATCCGCTCCTGGACCCTTGGGTTCCTTGTAATAATGTTATTAGTTGAGTCGAGAATGGTCTTGAACGAACATGCCATGCTAGCCGAGGTGATGACGCCGCACCGATCAATGAGTTCCTCCACTATGTCATCTTTCAGACCGGGGTAAGAATAACGGGGTCGTTTCCGGCCTGTCCCCTCCATGGAGAAGACGATCAAACAATGGCAGAAGGAAGGGTGAAGGCAAATGGAGGAGGGAGGAAGAGCGTGCGACAGCAGTTCCAAATCGAGAGGGAAAGGCAAAGAGTCGATGGACGGTTGCCACGGTGCACAAAGAGGCGCCCCGGCCTACATAGACGTCCGTTCGGAAATTGTACAAAAGGACTTGCCGTCGTCTCACTGACATGTGGGAACGGGACCACATGCCAACGAAACATGGTGTGTATTCTCGTGCAAAATGCGATCTGGCCACGTTGGCCCGAGGTACCGCATTAGTTATCGTCCTCTTTTTTTTAACGGCGTGCCATTTAGTTTTGAAGCATGACTAACTGGTACTGTATGCAGAGAAAATATAAGCTACTCTACCACTACTCCACCTCTAGTACTAGTCGTATTAAAAGATATATAGGATGGAGCTTTAGCGCTTTCTTGCTAAGGGTTGCCCACTTGCTTCTCACACTATCACCCTCTCTCCAGATCTAAAAAAGACGGCCTCTCTCTCCCTCCTCACCGGTGGTCACAGATCCGCCGGGGAAGGAAAGGACATGCAGCGTTGACGCACTCATCGTCGGCGAGCGAGGTCACGCACTGACGACAAGGTCGTCCTCTCAGACCTAGCGCCCGCGTGGGATGGCCTCCTTCCCCAAGCTCGCTACCGTAGTGTGTGCAGATGACGACGACCATGAGCGAAGCCACTTCCCGCCGACCCTCAGGTATGCTATCTCTTTTCGAACCATACCCTTGTTCTATTGCCCCATCTGCCACGTCGCTCCATGTGGATCTTTTTCCACTCCACCATCTTCCCAATTTGCTATCCTCTGCTCTGCTGGTCATGCAGACGAAAACCTTAAATTGCACTATTAAAGGAAACCCTACTTCATGCAGACTAATCCATGTCTGGGTTGAATAAGGAAAGGAAGGGAGACTGTACTGTCCAAGAGACTAGGCATCGAACCCGCATCTAGGTTGAAAAGGGGAAAATCAGTAGCTAAAGAGAACAAAAATGGG
Source organism: Triticum aestivum (assembly GCF_018294505.1). NCBI lineage: Eukaryota > Viridiplantae > Streptophyta > Magnoliopsida > Poales > Poaceae > Triticum > Triticum aestivum. Next base: position 143,141,329 of record NC_057802.1, read on the forward strand.
ACGTAATCCACATATGCTGCCTGGATATTTGTTGCTATGGGCAACCATACCTCCCTCACCACTCTATGTGTCCGTGGACGTACATCGTACTGGTGCGCCCACTGTCCGATTGGGCCTCCCATGCTCTTATTGCCAACTTTTCGCTGTTAGTATAAGGCCAACGGTCAAGTCAAGCAATGCTACTGCTAAAGTGATGCCACATTTAACTAATGCCGCACTCAGTCTAATGCCACCGATAAATTTAAGCAGTGCCATTTATTGTCAGGGGATTATTTCAGGGTTAGCTATTGATTGTGGAGGTATTAAAGATTTTTCAGCTAAGGCATTCTAATGCTGTTGCACAGCCAGTATACCAACGATGAATCTTATTACTACCTTCAGATTTTTGCACTGTTAATGCTTATAGATTACATACCTCGAGTTAGTTAATAATATTTACCTTGAAGGTACATGGTTTGCAATTTTTTTATACTGTCATTAGTTAATAATGCTAGTTACCTTCAGACTTTTGTATTTGGTTTAATGCTCTTGCACAGCTACTATACCAATGCTGAAACTTGTTACCTTTACATTTTGTATTGTTAATTCTTATAGAAATCTTCCAGTGCTAGAGCTTATGGAAATCTGTTCAGTAAAACCATTGTACAGTACCCTGTAATAAAATAACTACTATATTGTTACACTAGCCACTAGATTAGTCTATATTTGTACTATTCGAATGGTGTTGCATTAGCGCATATATAAAGTCTGGCAAGCTTTCCCAGATATGTGCTCAAGAAAACTACTACCTGTTTTTCTAAATACTAGACGTTTGGGTACTTTAAATTGAACTGGGAAAACGTCTTATATTAAGGAACAGAGGGTGTAGAGTTCACTCAAATTATCCCGGTAAACCTAGTCACACCTTTGTTAAAATTAATGTTCATTATGTTATTGGAGGAGGTCTGTATGTTTGGCTCTAATGCCTGTCGACTACGTACCTGACATCATGATATAATGTTAAGTCATTTCCTTTTGTACAGTGTAACTCAATTGTTAAGGCGGTGATGGCATTTTAATTTAGTAGAACTGCACAAAATATGCTTAAAAGAAGAGGAAAGGTCAGCAATGGCTCAATTTTTCAGAAAAACTATGTATGCCTTCCTCACATCAGCCGTTGTTGCCTTATTTATTCCTTCAAACAGGTGGTTAGAAACAGTCTTGCTACCTTTTCCCATTAAGAAATTGGAATGCTTATATTTGTGAGTTTATGCTTCAACTAGTGCCACTTCTATAGTAATCACACTTTCAATATCTATGCAAACAGGGATGCTCAATTTTAGTGGAACTGCACAAAATGTCCAAATGGTTCAACATTAGGAGCATGTTTTCTTCCAAACCTTTATATCCAATTGGTGGCACTATGAGCTGTTCATTACGAAGGTACATGGTTTGCTACTATCTTGCTACTCTTTTTGTACTGTCATTAGATAATAATACTATTATTGCATGCAGTGCCATTTGAAAATAGACACAGAAAGATTGGATAGTCACTTCATGGACTGCAGAAAAGTAGTATTGTACTATTTATTGGCCAACACTAGGTGCTTCATTGCTTTGTTCTGATTATACAATGGGCATCATTTTGCCTAAGTTAAAGTTTGTATTCTGAAAATAGTCTTGCCGTGTGATCGAGAGAAGACCAAATCATATTGAAGTGGATGTTCCTCCATCATGTGTGGTTCATTTTCATGGTTCCAGCTATTGGTGAAAGCACTTACGTTTGCAAGAGGAATTGTAGACTTCACAAACAAATTTGTCTTTCACTCTATACTGAATGTTGGCCAAGAGAAGCATCCATGTTAGTAGGAAGAACAGATGTTTTTTCTAGATCTTTGCTTGTGGAGCTACATATTTGTATATGGTCTGTGAATCATTGAGATGCATTCACATGTTGATCTTATGTATGGGAATCGTACTAGTTGGTTTTGAATTTGGGCTACTAATGTGAACATATTACAATGCGAAGCCTGTGAGTCTCGTGTGAACAATTCGAACGGATCGGCTCTTACTGCTGTGCACAGCATGATCCTTATTTCTGTGTTCTTGGTGTTTACAAGTTACTAACAGTTCCTTATTTCTGTTCGCTCAGTGTTTACAAGTTACGGATCGATCACTAGCTAGCCTACTAATGCGCTCCTGGCAGTTTTAGTTGCGACGCAAGATCCAAAGTGGCAGTTTTTTGAATAAAAATGCCTACCTCTGAAGAAACTGACAAGCTACTCTGAAGAAAATGCCATGCGAATCTGAAGAAACTGCCAGCAAAAATGTTCGCAAATGCCTTATCTCCTAGCGAACGTTCATCAGCTAATGCGATCGTACACGTGCACCATCCGACCTACTCGATCCTACACGTACACTATCCGACCTACGCGATCCTACACGGATAAATAGCGGATCACACACGTACTAACTCCTTTCCGGTTTGCAGGGCTCAATTCAAAAAATGACCTACTCGATCCTACACGAATACATAGCGGATCACGCACGTACTACCTCCTTTCCGGTTTGCAGGGCTTAATTCAAAAATCTAACCAACCAAGGTACTCATTTTTGACAAGGAGGGAGTACCTCATTTGGATGATTCGAGTGCACTCATTTGACCGTTATGTCGGCGTGCGACCCAGCACGGATGGGATGCACCACTAACGGGACGGGACATGCATTGAATTCGATGACCGCGATGACCGTCGCGTTTCCCGCGACCCACTAGTTCGCCTACCTTCCACCTATAATTACTGTTTCCCGGCCTTCTCCGGTGGCACCATCACCCAACTCGCCCTATCCTCATAAGCCCCCACCGGCCCGACGACGCTCGCCACTTATCCTTGCTCTCGCCACGTCTGCCATGCCCCCGCCCGTCCGTGATAGGCGACGCCGGAGGCGGTCACCGCCGGAACTAGTGTTCGGTTTTTCACCGGAAGGAAGACGGAGGGAGGAGGCATTCTATCGGTCTTTAGATGGCAATGCGGAGGTCGAGGACTTGTTGGAGCGCGACCGCCTGGCGGAGGAGCAACGTATCACCGATTTGCACCGCCAGCGGGGCATGGAGCAGCAGCGTACCGCCGCTTTGAGTCGCGAGCAGAGCGCCCACGACTAGGCCGACTACGTGGAGGCCGGTGCCCGGCAAATAGCCCTAGAGGCTGTCAGGCATGCACGCGTGCACGACACCGAATTTTACTACCAGCTCGTCAAGTGGGTTTCCCGCTTAGAAGCCTAAGCTTCGGTGGACCACGCCGGCATGGAACGGGCCAACGCGCGTGAGCAACATGCCCTATCGCACCTCCGGCGAGTCTGAGGCGAGGAGGAGGACGTCGGTGCCGGCATTTAGTGTGTACTGTAGATGGCGGCCAACATGGTCTAGTTAGCTAAGAGTAAGTTAGTACTTGTACACTACTAGAGTATTCGTGGGAGTAGATAGTTAACTTGGCTATGATGGTTGTCAACGTGGAAGTTCAGTACTCTATATCTGGACCAGACCTGTTACTTTGATCTGAATGTTGAACTTTCCATTTGAACGTATGGAATGGGCTGTTATTTTTTTAAATGGGTTGTATTTGTCCGCCACGGGTTTAGAGGCTGACTTGTGGGCCTACCAGGTTGACGCGTACACAATCAGGAGATGATTGTACATGAAGAGGATGACAGCAGGGACCCACCAAGGTCATGGCAGTATGCAAGCAAGTGCCTCCTTATTTCAAGCCAATAAAAATGGCTCCTCCTAATGGATTTCTGACATCTGGGTCCCATGCCACTGTCAACGTAGTCAATAAACGAGAGAATTGCACGACGAGCGGCTGACACTAGGGACCCAGCAGCTCGCCCAGTTATTTTTGTTTTGGGTTAATTTGATAAATTCCATTCCAAATCTGGTGATTCCGAGAAATGCCACTGCAATTTCCAAACTTTGAAAAATGCCATTTCATGTCATTTCCAGTGGCATTTTCGAAGTCTGGAGTGGCGTTTTTCAAAATTTGCAAATTGCAGTGGCGTTTTTCAAACTTTGAAAATTGTAGTGGCATTTTTATGAATCGCCATAATTGGAGTGGCATTTATCTAATTTGTTTTTGAGACGGAAGCAGGGTGTCAACTGGGCTGTGCGGGGCACTCTGGCTTGTCTAGACAGCCTTTTCTTTTATGTTTACCACAGACCAGCCCAGTAGTTTTTTTGTTCTTTCTGAAAATGGCTAGCCCAGTTTTTTTGTGATTTGTCAAGTAAGTCGCTTTGTCAGGCCTGTTGGGCTGCAAACTTTCAAGACGAGGAGAGTTTCATTCGGCTAGCCGAGAAAATGGCCTATCAGTAATGAGAAATGGGTTGTACATTTTTAAAACATATCAAACCGGCAATTAGTTTCAAATTTTTTTTTTTTCATTTTGAGATTTTAAATTGCATTGATTTTTATGCGTGGACAATTTGTTGGATTTTATATTGATATACATTTATTTTTAAAATCAGTTTGAATGTGACTTGAAATTTCGGGATTAAAAATAGTTCGGACCGCACCAAAATATGCAAAATTTCATATAATTTTTTAACCGTGGCCACAATACGGGTTGTAATGCTAACAAAAAGAATATGGGCTCCAAAAAAACCTTAAGAATTAGCAAATGGGCTGTAAATTATTAGAAATAATGGCAGATGGGATGTATGCTGTTTCCCACAGATTTGAGGCTTTCCTAAAAAAAGGTTGACGCACAAGCAGTGACTGTTGGATGTCCATCCAACGGCCGTCATGCTTCTTCAATCTCTGCTGTTCCTGCTCCAGCCGCTCAAACAAGCACCGGCGGGACTGCCTGCTCCCTCCTCCCGCGGCCGGCTGTGCTGCCGCGCAGGCCTCACTGCCCCACCGTACTCCCATCGCTGGCCTAGCCATCCCTCTACTCACCCACACCTGCTGTTATTCTCCGGCGACGGCAGCCGAACCAGTCAACCCTCATACTCCCCACCGCGTGGGCAGCCACTGCCGTGTCTTCCCCGGATCCATGTCGTTCCTTTCGTAGGCCTCGCGTTGTCCACCGCCCTGGTGCTCTCAGCGTGGCGCGGTCAACGTGGTCAACGAACGACATCCATCGGAAGTGGACTGTACGTGGAGACGCTGACAGTTGGGTCCACGGCCGCACACAGGGAAATGCCTCCTTATTACGCGCAAAACAATGATTCCTCCACCTGACATCTGGGACCCACCGAAAGGGCCTCTGTATTTCGCGAAAAATACGTTCCCCCCGCTGACAGCTCGGACCCACCAGCTATATCTTCGCACACAAGGAAGTGGCTCCTTATTGCGCACAAAAAAATGAATACTCCCCCTGCTAGCTGGAACCCAACATAGTGGGAGGCTGACTTGTGGGCCTACTAAGTTGACGGGGAAGGAGGGCTTTGTCAACTTAGTCAACATGAACGATTCTACCTCCAGTGACCGTATGATGTCCATCCAACGGCCGCAGTGCTTCTTCAACCTCTGGTCTTCTTGCTCTAGCCGCCCAGAGCAGCGCCGGTCGTGCCGCCTGCTCCTACCTCCCGTGGCCGGCTGTGCTGCCGCGGAGGCCTCACTGCCCCCTACTACTCCCACCGCTGGCCAGGCCCTGCGGCGACGGCAGCCTCACACCGCAGCCGAACCAATGAACCCTCATACTCCTCTCCGCGTGGGCTTCCACTGCCGCGTCTTCCCCGGCTCCGCGTCGTCCCCTCCCTAGGCCTCGCCATCGTCCACCGCCCTAGTGCTCTCGGCGCGGCGTGGTCAACATGGTCAAGGAATGACTTTCATCGGAAGAGTATTGTACGTGGAGAGGCTGACAGCTGGGTCCACGGCCGCAGCAAGGACGTGCCTACTTATTACGCGCAAAATAATGATTTCCACCTGACAGCAGGGCCCCACCGCACGGGCCATGGTATTTCGCAAAAAAAACGTTTCCCCCCTGACTGCTGGGACCCACCAGCTACATCTTCGCACGCAAGGAAGTGTCTGACAGTCAGGACCCACCTGGTCGAAGCGTACGTAGCATTGTCATTCTGGTCGCGAACGTGTACGTACATACGTCGGTCTGTCTGCAGGCTGCAGCGATGAACCATGGCCGTGCAAGGAAGGGCACGTGCCGTAGTAGAGGCGCGCACGCGTCATAGTAGAGGCGCGCACGTAGCATGTACATGTACGTACAACAGCCAGGGTGCAAGAAAGAAAATACGGCCACGTACGTACAGCGGCCAGGGTGCAAGAAGAAAATACGGCCACGTACATACATGCGGGCGGAGTCTCGAACGCCTACTCGCGCATACGTACGGCCAGGGCTCGTGTACATGGCTGGGTCGGAACGGAGAAACTGCGTCGTCCTCGTGTTCATGGGGAGGCAACGGAATGCGTCGTGCTCATCGGGAGGCAACATAACGCGTGCTGTTCATCGGGAGCCAACCGGCTTGGACAGAACAGCCAATGGAATCGAGGCCCGGCGTACCACAGAACGGAGGAAACGGCCTTGTGTTCGACCGGCCACGGTCGAAATGGGATCCTGTTCATCGGGAGGGGTCTGGCGTACCGCAAAACGGAGGAAACGGACTTCTGTTGGACCTCCTACGGTGGAAACGGGGTCCTATTGATCGGGAGGGGTGTGGCATACCGCAAAACGGTGGAAACAGACTTGTGTTGGAGCGCTACGGTCGAAACGGGGGTCCTGTTCATCGGGAGGGGTGTGGCGTACCGCAAAACGGGACTCCACGGGATACTGTTCATCTCCACCGTCGACCTCCTCCAGCCTCCACGGGTTACTGTTCATCCACCGTCGACCTCCTCCAGCCTCCACCTGCGACTGTTCATCCATGGGCTCCTGTTCATCCAGCCTCCACCGCGCGCTCCTCCACCGGCTACTGTTCAACCAGCCCTCTCCACGGGGTCCTGTTCAACCACCCCTCCACGGGCTACTGTTCATCCAGCCCTCCACCGGTTATTGTTCAACCAGCCCTCCATGGGGTCGTCCTGTTCATCCAGGCCTCCACGGGGTCCTGTTCATCCACCCCTCCACCGGCTCGATCGATCGGGGTCCTGTGCAAACAGCGGCAACGGCCTCTACTACCACGGGGTCCTGTTCATCCAACCCCCCACCGGGAACTGTTCATCCAAACCCCCCAACAACACTCACTATTCATCAAGGGAAGGAGGCAGCAGTGTTCGATCGGCTTCAGTTAGCAGCAGTAGCGAAGGGATCGATCGATCGCTCGGGTTCAGTAAGGCGTAGCCTGCAGTGCAATCGCTCGGGTTCAGTTAGAGCCCAACGCCTCGCTCGGGTTCAGTTAGAGCGCAATGCCTCGCACACACGCGCGTACGTACGAGAGAAACGCGCATCGCTCGGCCCCCGACCAGCCACCGTAACCGGGGACTCCCCAATTTTTTCCTCGCCCTCGCTTCTACCACGGTTTTTTCCGCATGGACGGCCCAAAGAATGTCATGCAGCTGCGTCTCCGGCCCGCCCAGGACGAAAAGCCCATTTTCTGTCATGAATTTTTGTCATAGAAGTAGGAGCCCACCACATCTATGATGATACCGGGTTTTGTCACAATTATCGTCATAGAAGTGTCATAAGTATGACAGAAAAAAAATTCGTTCGACCCTAAATGTCACGGATGTGTCATTTTTTTGTAGTAAAGGGTGGAGGACAGTGAGGGCTCGGGCGTGAGAAAGATTGGAGGGTGGCAGGAGGAGGAAGAAGGGTTTGGTTGATTTGTTGCAATTTGTCGTGGGGTCGGATTGTCGGGTCCGACGTGGCGGGCGTGCCCAGGCGCCCCCATATCCGCCCCATATTTGGGCTGGATATCAGGGGTGCCGGTCAGCCCAGGCATTTGAAGCCCGTTTAAGGAGCCCGTCTAGGTTTAAATTTCATGACCGGTCAGTGACTGGGCGGCAAGGCGGGTTTGAGGTGCCCGGCAGATGCTCTTAGACAGTAGTAGATTAAAAGTTGAAAAACCAAGCACCACCAAAAATAATTGTAAAGAATTAACAAAGGAGGCAAGCTAGGAGGTATGAGAAGGCAATAGTACGCTAAAAATACACCCTCTAGGAGAATTCGGACAGCATAACGGCTGTAAATGCTCGGAAAAAGATTTGAGACATTCGCAACAGTTTGCAAAACCACTCAACAACATCATATCAAGGTTCTGGTTCAACCGACAACATACTAAAGGTAGTAGAAACTGAATTGAAGCATGGAACCAACAATCCTATAAGTTACTATGGATTAGTAACACGTGAACCTGATAGAGAGAAGAGAGCCTAGTCCTTAACCCACGTAGAATGAGAAGAGAATGACTCAGATCAGAGGCATAAGGTAAAGGAGTAAAAGCGCCTTACGTTCCCTCCCACAATCAATCCCCCTACATATAACTAAAGCATTTCTAGACTCGACATCGACCAGTTTGTCTTAACGCACCTACAGGCAGTCTGGCTCTGATGCCAACGCTGTCAGGACCCCGATTCTAAGTCACACCGATCTAGCCTGTAACACCTCATATCACTTTGCGGCCTCACGCACGGTACTCCCACGGGAGTCGCCTTACCATGGCCCGGGACCGTTTGCGCCTTTTGGGTCACGTATATGACAATGTCGCTAGCATCCATATGACAGAGAACCCGGGCCGACATGGCTAGTCGTGAACCCAAAGCGGCACTAACGTATGGGGACAGGCATACATGAATCAACCTCGAACGTGTCGGTCAGCAGCGTGTGAATCCGGGCTGTAGCACTGGGCTAACAGGACTCCGGGAACCCGGGCTGTAGCAGGCTAGGCAGGACTCCGGATGTCACCGCGTGACATTTCCCCGAAGGGACAGACACAGGAACGATATGAAACACATGCCGGCCAGTCAAGTGTCCAGAGCAGTAGTGCTGGGCTAGCAGGACTCCGGTGAACCGGGCTGTAGCGGACTACTATGGCTCAAGGAGGCACTAGACTACATTTCCCCATAAGAGAGGCTGCCAAGGATAAACAACTAGATTGTCGGATCCCACACATACCAAGCATTTCAATCATACACACAATATGCTCGATATGTGTAAATACAACATGGCATCACAACAAAACTCTACAACTCAAGTACTTTATTTAAAGGGCTCCGGAGAGCCTTACATAACATGTTCATACAGATAGGGGTCACATGACCCGACACTCAAGTCATACAATCATACAAGCACATGCGGAAGCAACTTGTCTGGGTACAGACACTAGAAAGAAAGAAGGCTTGACGAAGCCTGTCTATCTACGTAGGCCCTTCACAAGCTTAGATCACCACCTGGGTGGCAAGTCACTCGTCGTCGTCGAGTTCTACATAGAACCCATCGGAAGGGGCGGTGTTGTCGTCTGAAAACAGTAATTGAAGCAACATGAGTACAAAGGTACTCAGCAAGTCTTACAACAGATCCTACTATACATGTTCATTCTCAAGAAGGTAGTGGAGTTATTGCAGCAAGCCAGCTTTGACTCTTGGCTAAGCTATCCTACGAGACACCACTTGTAAAATAGTTTTCGCACACGAGTCCACTAATCACCATCTCAATACTCCACCGTGGATCCTCCCTCGTCATCCCACGAGAGAGCCATCCGCGGTACTCACACTTATCTTGAGGCTTTTAGTAGTATCCATTTACTTGTCTATGAACTGCATAAGCGACCAAGTAGTCCTTTACCGCGGACGCGGCTATTCGAATAGTTTTATACCCTGCAGGGGTGTACTTCGTCACACACGCTCTCACCACTTACCGTCGTTACACGACGTGTACTCGGCAACCTTCAAGCGGAAGCCCAACGTGGGTGTCGGCCACAGCCTACCTAAACACTCGAGTCTCTAGTCCAGGTTTATCGCCTATTCAGGTTCCATCCGCAGGGAGTCCGGCCGAGGTTTCCACATACGGCCCCGAACGATGTGTGCAGGGTTCCCGGACACCAAACGGGCGACTCGGTACACCGGGCCACGAGCCTACCGCATCACAGCCCACCCCTTGGTCAGCGCTGTCCACGGCCTCCAGCTTACTACAAACACCAGAAACTACGTGCAACTCCTGGACAGAGGACAAGGGTGATTAAGAAGCCGAGGGGGTCCATTGGTTTCGGGCCCAATGCGTGGTAGTAGCTGAATCTTAAATCACGCATACAGATCTCAGTTCTTAGGGACGGTCTCAATGAAACAACCCACCATGTACTCCTACATGGCCTCTCATCGATACCTTTACCAAAACGTATTCAACACCTCACTCTCATTACCGACACACGCTTTCACTCTAGTTCATCACCCTGATGAGCCAGACCTGACACGACTCTAAGCGTAGCAAGCATAGCATTGTAGGAACACAACATGGCTCAATCAACTCCTACACATGCTAGTGGGTTTCATCTAGTTACTGTGGCAATGACAGGTCATGCAAAGGAAAGTGGGTTCAACTACCGCAACACACAGCAGTTTGAATCGCGTTGTCTTAATGCAGTAAATGAGAGCAGAAGCGAGAAGATGGGTTTGTATCGAAATGATCAATGGGTTGCTTGCCTGACGGAGTGGTGGTGGGATACTGCCCTTCAGTTGGATACTCGTGAATATCCTCGGAGGCAGAACCTACCACGAAGAACACATCGAAGCACAATCAACACCAAGCAAAGTGCAACAATATGATGCATGCATGAGACATGGCAAAATGGATGTATTGGGCTAATGCAACTAAGACCAGATGGGTTTGGACTATTTTGAATCAAAGATTCAAATTCCAAGTTCATAAATGGCCCATGTTAGTGCTTTATCTTGTTCTGCATTAAACAGCAGGTTAATTTGCTTAAACATGCATGAAACCAGTACAGATGGATAGAATGGATTTTTCTGATCATTTTTCATATATAAATCTTTTCATTCTGAGCTATAGATTATTTTCTATGATTTTTTGAAGTTTGTGATATTTTCTGGAATTTCCTGTATAGAAATAATTCCAGTAATTAAATTACTTATTGCGTCAGCAGTGTGTCATGATGCCGTCAGCAAGTCAACTGGGCGGTCCAGGTCAAACCTGAACGGTGGGACCCGTCTGTCAGTGTCACAGGGCTAATCCTATTTTAGTTAACCTAAACTAGGAAATTAACAGGGGCTGGCCCCACATGTCAACGACCCAGGGGAGTCAAACCCGTCGTCAACAGGCCTAACACGCCGGCGGTTAGCCGCCGGCGAGGTCAGCGGCGCTCCTGTGCCTCGGGTTTGCTCTACGGGGCACCGTTCGAGGCGCCGTTGGGCTCTACGGGTAGCTGACGCAACGGCGCGTCCGTTGGTGGCCGTGGTTGGGCCTGGGGTGGCCGGAGTCGACGGCGGCGAGCTCTTTTGCGGCCGCCGGAGTTCGGGTGCCGACGAAAACGACGACACGGTGCACGGGAGGATCAATGGTTAGTCTCTACGGGTGCTGCAAGTGCTCACGAAGATGACAGACATATGCACTGGACCATTTGGTCACCGGAGCCTCGTCGGCGACGAGCTCGTGCGGCGGCGTGTGCGGTGCTGCTGGTTACGGTCGAAGCAAAGGGCGGCAGCAAGAATGAGAGGATGGGGAAGGGGCAGAAGCTCACGGCAAAGGCGATGAGCTAGGCGGCGCTGTCGGGGACGAACTGCTGCGGTGGTGACGGCGAAGGGGATCTCCGGCGGTGGGCGGTGAAGGCGAGGTCGGAGCAGTGGCTTCGGGGCAAGCGGGCGCTCGGGGCTCGACTTGCTCGAAGGAGAAGGCGACGGCGGAGCTGCTGGACACGGTCAGGTGACGCGGAGACGGCGGTGGCTACGGCTACGTCGGCGAGGTGGCAGCGGCTGCGTCGGCCATGGTGGAGGAAGGCGAGGGAGAGGTGCAGGGGGCGAATGGAGGTGTCCAGGGGCTCGGGGGCGCGACGTGGAGGTCGTCCAGCTCGTCCACGGGCGAAGGCGGCAAGCAGGTGGCGCCGTGGCGAGCTCGCGCACGCCGGCGTCACCTCTCTGCCTGCTCTGGCGGGAGCAAGCAGCTGACTGGCCATGGGCCAGCACAGTGCTGGGCCGCCAGGTGGGCTGCCAGGTAAGTTTCTCTCTCTGCTTTCTGTTTTTCTTTTTATTTGTTTCTGTTCTGTGTTTTGAAATAGTAGAAATACTATTCCATTTAGGAAAAACCTGAAAATATTCAGAGGCACATTTGAAAATATTCTCAACAGCCTAAAAATACCTTCAAGATTATTTGGGCATTTTAAAATATTTATAGGATTTAAATTGCCCAAATGCAAATACTTATGGCTTGGTGCAAAAATCCAGAATAGCCTCCAAAAATATGAAACCATTTTTGGCAGAGGTTTAGCCAGGACCAAAGATGGTGAACATTTATGGAGGGCATTTCAGGTTCATTGAAAAGGATTTTAGTAAACCCTAGTTGTGTTCAGGGGGGTGCTGGGGGTTTCTGGCATCCCCATTTCAAGTTTCTGTGAAAAGTAGACATGATGCAACACTCTAATGCATGAACTAGCTAGGATGTGACAACTCACCCCCACTCAAAAGAATCTCGTCCCGAGATTTAGGATCCGTTGGGAAGAAGGTGGGGTACTCAAGTCGAAGACGATCCTCCCTTTCCCAAGTAGCTTCTTTCTCGGAATGGTGTGACCATTGAACCTTGAGAAACTTGATGTTTTGGCGTCGAGTGGTACGCTCGGCTTGATCAAGGATTCGAACGGGATATTCCCGATATGTGAGATTATCTTGGAGATCAAGCGTTTCGTGGTCCACTCCACGGATAGGATCCGAGAAGCAACGCCTGAGTTGAGAAACGTGGAAGACGTCATGAACCTTGGAAAGATGCGGAGGTAGTTCCAATTGGTAGGCAACTTCTCCTCGCTTGGCAAGAATGCGAAAGGGTCCAATGTAACGAGGAGCCAATTTGCCTTTGATACCGAATCGATGGGTTCCCTTTAAAGGAGTAACCCGAAGGTAAGCCTTCTCGTCAACCTCAAAAGTCATAGCCTTATGTTTGCGGTCATAATGGCTCTTTTGGCGAGATTGGGCTGTTTTCAATTTCTCACGAATAATGCGAACCTGCTCTTCTGCTTCCTGAATCATATCCGGGCCAAAGAGTTGTCTTTCCCCGGTTTCTGACCAGTTAAGAGGCGTTCGACATTTTCGTCCATAGAGAACCTCGAAAGGAGCTTTGCCCAAGCTAGCTTGATAACTATTGTTATAAGCGAACTCGGCGAATGGAAGGCATTTCTCCCAATCCATGCCGAAAGAGATGACAGAAGCTCGGAGCATATCCTCCAGAATTTGATTAACTCGTTCTACCTGACCACTTGATTGAGGGTGGAAGGCGGTGCTAAAGGAGAGACGAGTTCCCATAGCATTTTGGAAACTTTCCCAAAATCGAGAGGTGAAGAGACTTCCACGGTCTGAGTTAATTTCCAATGGAACACCATGAAGAGACACTATTCGGGAGATGTACAAGTCAGCTAGCTGGCTCGCGGTTATACTCTCACGAACAGGTAGGAAGTGGGCTACTTTGGAAAGACGATCGACAACAACGAAGATAGCATTATTCCCTCTCTTGGTCCTGGGAAACCCGGTAATGAAATCCATACCGACTTTATCCCATTTCCATTCAGGAATAGCCAAAGGTTGAAGGGTGCCAGCAGGCCGTTGATGCTCTGCTTTAACACGACGACAGACGTCACAATTAGCAATGTATTGAGCAATTTCTCTCTTCATCCTAGTCCACCAAAACCTCTGGCGTAGGTCTTGATACATTTTAGTACTACCGGGATGAATGGTGAGAGGAGATTCATGAGCTTCCTTAAGGATCAATCGCCTCAGGTTGCGTACCTTGGGAACCACTAGACGGTCTCCAAAGAACACAACACCTTGGTCATCAACGGAGAAACAATCCGCAACTCCTTTCTTGATGTTTCTCTTAATACGGGAGATTCCCGGATCTACCTTCTGAGCTTTGATGATCTGATCCGTAAGGGTAGGTTTCGCCACCAGGGTGGATAGGAACCCTCGAGAAATAATGTGAAGGTTAAGCTTACGAAATTCCTCGTGGAGAAGTGGTTGACTTTGTTGTAACATTAAGTTGTTACAATAAGATTTACGACTTAGTGCATCAGCCATGACGTTGGCTTTGCCCGGGGTGTAGGTTATTCCTAAGTCGTAATCTGTGATCAACTCGATCCAACGTCTTTGCCTGAGATTCAAATCCGGTTGGGTGAAGATGTATTTCAGACTTTGGTGATCGGTGAAAATCTCGCAACGATTACCGAGAAGGTAATGTCGCCATGTTTTGAGTGCATGGACTACGGCTGCAAGCTCTAGATCATGTGTGGGATAATTATCCTCATGTGGACGCAACTGTCGGGAAGCGTAGGCAATCACATGACGATCTTGCATGAGTATGCAACCTAGTCCTTGTCGCGAGGCGTCGCAATAGATAACAAAGTCCTTAGAAAAATCTGGTGGTATGAGTACGGGAGCAGATGTCAGGCGTCTTTTCAGTTCCTGAAAGCTGAACTCGCACTGTGGGGTCCACTCGAACTTTTTATCTTTCTTGAGGAGTTCAGTTAGAGGTTTAGCAACCTTGGAGAAATTCTCGACGAAGCGGCGACAGTAGCTCGCTAAGCCAAGGAAACTCCGAACTTGCTTGACCGATTCAGGTGGAGTCCAGTCAAGGACGGCTTGAACTCGCTCGGGATTGACAGCAATACCCTTACCAGAGATTACATGGCCTAGATAGGTCACTTCTGGCAACCAGAATTCACACTTAGAGAATTTAGCATAAAGGCGATGCTCTCGAAGTTTCGTCAATACTAGTCTTAGATGCTCGGCATGTTCTTCCTCATTCTTGGAGTAGATGAGTATATCATCGAGGTATACCACGACGAATTTATCCAAATACTCCATGAAGATCGAGTTCATTAACCGAGAGAAGGTGGCTGGAGCATTGGTTAAACCGAAAGACATGACGGTGTACTCGTATTGGCCATAACGAGTGACAAAGGCCGTTTTAGGAATGTCCCCGTTCTTGATTTTGATTTGATGGTAGCCCAACCTCAAATCCATTTTAGAGAAGACTGAGGATCCAGCGAGCTGATCATACAGGTCGTTGATCCTGGGGAGCGGATACTTGTTCTTGATAGTGACTAGGTTGACAGGTCGGTAATCTACAACCATCCGATCCGTACCATCCTTCTTCTTGACGAAGAGGACGGGGCAAGCCCACGGAGAAGAACTAGGACGGATGAAACCCTTTTTCAAGGACTCATCGAGTTGTTTCTTAAGCTCGGCTAGCTCTAGGGGTGCCATCTTATAGGGTCTTCTAGAGATTGGGACGGTTCCTGGAACAAGGTCTATCACGAACTCGACATCCCTGTCAGGTGGAATACCTGGCAGTTCTTCTGGAAAGACATCCGGGAAGTCACGGACTACCGGAACATCTTCAAGGTCTGGAAGAGGGTTGGCATTTAATGAGTAAAGCTGACGCTTAGACACTCGGGTCAAAACATTGACTGTCTTGCCCGACGGATGGGTGAGTTGAACAGTTCTAGTAGAGCAATCAATCTTAGCATAATGGGCTGACATCCAGTCCATACCCAAGATGATTTTATGTCCGAGGACTTGAGAGCTATTAGTGATGCAAGGAAGACCAATCTGTCGACAAGAATTTCATTTCCATGGCTTATCCTAGAGGTTTGCCATCTAGAACCAGGAGTTTGAATTCCATGGAGGTGGGCATGTCACTAAATGTGGTGTTGTGCAATCGAGCATAGCTCTCAGAGATAAATGAATGAGATGCTCCAGTATCGAAAAGAACAGTTGCCGGATGGCAATTAACAAGGAGCGTACCAAGGACGACGTTGGGATCCTCATGAGTTTCTTCAGCTGAAACATAGTTGACATGGCCACGTGCAGTGGTGGCTGGCTTGGCGTAGTAAGTCTTTCCTGCTGGCTTACCACGGCCAACGGACTGTCCAGGTTGATTGGGGTTGTTTCGGGGGCACTCGCGCAAATAGTGACCCGTTTCTCCACACTTGAAGCATGTCACAACATTGGGGCGTGGAGCAGCATTAGCAGCGGGGCCACCATAGACCTTGGGCGGTGCATACTGCTGGTTGGGGCGAGGCGCCTCAAAGGATGGCCTCGGAGTGAACCTAGGTGGCAGAGCAGTGTTTGGAATCCAGACCCGGCGCTTCTGAGATCCGGAGCCGGATGAGGAACCAAAATTGCGAGAGTGCTTGCGTGTAGCGTCATAGTCAGTCTGACCTGTCTCAGCACTGATGGCCTTATTGACCAATTTCTGGAAAGAGGTGCACTCGTGCAGACGAAGATCACGGCGAAGCTCGGGGCTAAGTCCCTTGCGGAACCTTGCCTGCTTCTTGGCGTCGGTGGATACCTCTTCAGGAGCATAGCGTGCTAAATTTCCAAACTCACGGCTGTATGCATCCACAGTCAGTCTGCCTTGGGTGAAGTTGCAGAATTCTTCCCGCTTACGATCTATGAGACCCTCCGGAATGTGATGCTCACGGAAAGCCTCACTGAATTCAGCCCAAGTAGTGATTTGGCCGGCTGGGCGCATAGCCTCAAAGTTTTCCCACCAAAGGCTAGCAGGGCCTTCGAGGTGATAGGCAGCGTAGGTAACCTTATCAGCTTCGGCTACGTTGGCAGAACGTAGCTTATGGGTGATGCTGCGAAGCCAATCATCCGCATCGAGGGGCTCGACGGAATGGTTAAACTTCGGTGGGTACAACTTGATAAAGTCATTGATGGACACCAAGTCGTTCCTCTGATGACGTGCAGTATTCTGCTCAATTCGCTCTAGCAAGCGGTTAGTCTCACGCTTGTTTCTTTCTGCCTCCAGCATGACTTCGGCCAGAGAAGGCGGTTGAGGCAGATTCTCCCCCCTAACTGCATTGGCTTCACCCTGCGCCTGGACAGCAGGGTTGTTGCGGGTGTTGACCATCCTAGGAGAAACAAGACAACGGTTTAGACAAGGATGGCTAAATCTTGGCAGGGAAATGCGGAATGTAATGGATAACACGGAATGCAGAGATGATCATCAGTATGACATGGTAATATAGCAACTGACATACATATACCAACGGTCATACACACCATACATAGTTTAGTACAAGTCCAGGCTGGAGTACAGCTACGATGAAAGACGATACATCTCATCAGAGGCATTCCAAGCTCCTATACATTATTTTTCTACACCTCCGGAACGTGATACACACCAAGTCGTATCCCACAAGACACGCAGGACTGTGGGGAATACAACTGTTACAATACTAGTGGAACTACTACCAACTCAGACGTCTCCGTAGTAATCTTCATAGAAATCACCACCATGTCCTGGGAGCTGAACATGATCATCTGGAAACAGTCGGTCCTGTGGAGCTTGCGGTCCATAAGGACTCGGGTGTGGCCTTGGTCCAACAAACGGTGGCAGACGGGGTCCACGAGGAGGGGTGATGCCTCCTACATCACGCCATTCCATACAATCTGGCAGACCAGACCGCACGGGGTACAAGTCCCTCATGTCCATATACCCAGCCTGCACGGCAGGTGCAAACCGTGTCAGAGTGGCCCAGTGATCAGAACGAGCATTAAAGAGCTCCATTCGCAAGGCACGATTCTCACGGTCCTTGTCCTCAAGCATCTCGGTGGTGGTGCGGAGTAGTGAATCCTCATGGGTAGGATCACAGTAAGTAGCCTGATAGTACCCTTGTGCCCCAGGGAGTGATGCTGGCATATAGCGGAAGTCAGTGTTCTGAAGCAAGGCAGTTCTGGCTCGTATGATAGTCATCATCGAGTAAGCTGCGTCCTGCACGGACATCTCGATGGTAACCCCAAGTCCATAAGAGCAATGGAGGGGTTCAGTGGATCCAGGATAGGAAGGGTAAATCCTGACTGTGCAAAGATATTGGCTTTGATTAAAGTCTCGAAACTGCTCCTCGACGGTATACTCGGGATACCATCGATAGCCTGTCTCAACCATCACTCGGACCAGCATGGCCGTGTGACCAGGTACATCGAGGCACCGGGTCAGACGAACCACTTGATTCTGGGAACGGGTGGCCATCTGAAAGCACGAAATAATGCAAAGGCATTAGAATTTCTAGGAGAATTCGGACAGCATAACGGCTGTAAATGCTCGGAAAAAGATTTGAGACATTCGCAACAGTTTGCAAAACCACTCAACAACATCATATCAAGGTTCTGGTTCAACCGACAACATACTAAAGGTAGTAGAAACTGAACTGAAGCATGGAACCAACAATCCTATAAGTTACTACGGATTAGTAACACGTGAACCTGATAGAGAGAAGAGAGCCTAGTCCTTAACCCACGTAGAATGAGAAGAGAATGACTCAGATCAGAGGGCATAAGGTAAAGGAGTAAAAGCGCCTTACGTTCCCTCCCACAATCAATCCCCCTACATATAACTAAAGCATTTCTAGACTCGACATCGACCAGTTTGGCTTAACGCACCTACAGGCAGTCCGGCTCTGATGCCAACGCTGTCAGGACCCCGATTCTAAGTCACACCGATCTAGCCTGTAACACCTCATATCACTTTGCGGCCTCACGCACGGTACTCCCACGGGTGTCGCCTTACCATGGCCCGGGACCGTTTGCGCCTTTTGGCTCACGTATATGACAATGTCGCTAGCATCCATATGACAGAGAACCCGGGCCGACATGGCTAGTCGTGAACCCAAAGCGGCACTAACGTATGGGGACAGGCATACATGAATCAACATCGAACGTGTCGGTCAGCAGCGTGTGAATCCGGGCTGTAGCACTGGGCTAACAGGACTCCGGGAACCCGGGCTGTAGCAGGCTAGGCAGGACTCCGGATGTCACCGCGTGACATTTCCCCGAAGGGACAGACACAGGAACGATATGAAACACATGCCGGCCAGTCAAGTGTCCAGAGCAGTAGTGCTGGGCTAGCAGGACTCCGGTGAACCGGGCTGTAGCGGACTACTATGGCTCAAGGAGGCACTAGACTACATTTCCCCATAAGAGAGGCTGCCAAGGATAAACAACTAGATTGTCGGATCCCACACATACCAAGCATTTCAATCATACACACAATATGCTCGATATGTGTAAATACAACATGGCATCACAACAAAACTCTACAACTCAAAGTACTTTATTTAAAGGGCTCCGGAGAGCCTTACATAACATGTTCATACAGATAGGGGTCACATGACCCGACACTCAAGTCATACAATCATACAAGCACATGCGGAAGCAACTTGTCTGGGTACAGACACTAGAAAGAAAGAAGGCTTGACGAAGCCTGTCTATCTACGTAGGCCCTTCACAAGCTTAGATCACCACCTGGGTGGCAAGTCACTCGTCGTCGTCGAGTTCTACATAGAACCCATCGGAAGGGGCGGTGTTGTCGTCTGAAAACAGTAATTGAAGCAACATGAGTACAAAGGTACTCAGCAAGTCTTACAACAGATCCTACTATACATGTTCATTCTCAAGAAGGTAGTGGAGTTATTGCAGCAAGCCAGCTTTGACTCTTGGCTAAGCTATCCTACGAGACACCACTTGTAAAATAGTTTTCGCACACGAGTCCACTAATCACCATCTCAATACTCCACCGTGGATCCTCCCTCGTCATCCCACGAGAGAGCCATCCGCGGTACTCACACTTATCTTGAGGCTTTTAGTAGTATCCATTTACTTGTCTATGAACTGCATAAGCGACCAAGTAGTCCTTTACCGCGGACGCGGCTATTCGAATAGTTTTATACCCTGCAGGGGTGTACTTCGTCACACACGCTCTCACCACTTACCGTCGTTACACGACGTGTACTCGGCAACCTTCAAGCGGAAGCCCAACGTGGGTGTCGGCCACAGCCTACCTAAACACTCGAGTCTCTAGTCCAGGTTTATCGCCTATTCAGGTTCCATCCGCAGGGAGTCCGGCCGAGGTTTCCACATACGGCCCCGAACGATGTGTGCAGGGTTCCCGAGACACCAAACGGGCGACTCGGTACACCGGGCCACGAGCCTACCGCATCACAGCCCACCCCTTGGTCAGCGCTGTCCACGGCCTCCAGCTTACTACAAACACCAGAAACTACGTGCAACTCCTGGACAGAGGACAAGGGTGATTAAGAAGCCGAGGGGGTCCATTGGTTTCGGGCCCAATGCGTGGTAGTAGCTGAATCTTAAATCACGCATACAGATCTCAGTTCTTAGGGACGGTCTCAATGAAACAACCCACCATGTACTCCTACATGGCCTCTCATCGATACCTTTACCAAAACGTATTCAACACCTCACTCTCATTACCGACACACGCTTTCACTCTAGTTCATCACCCTGATGAGCCAGACCTGACACGACTCTAAGCGTAGCAAGCATAGCATTGTAGGAACACAACATGGCTCAATCAACTCCTACACATGCTAGTGGGTTTCATCTAGTTACTGTGGCAATGACAGGTCATGCAAAGGAAAGTGGGTTCAACTACCGCAACACACAGCAGTTTGAATCGCGTTGTCTTAATGCAGTAAATGAGAGCAGAAGCGAGAAGATGGGTTTGTATCGAAATGATCAATGGGTTGCTTGCCTGACGGAGTGGTGGTGGGATACTGCCCTTCAGTTGGATACTCGTGAATATCCTCGGAGGCAGAACCTACCACGAAGAACACATCGAAGCACAATCAACACCAAGCAAAGTGCAACAATATGATGCATGCATGAGACATGGCAAAATGGATGTATTGGGCTAATGCAACTAAGACCAGATGGGTTTGGACTATTTTGAATCAAAGATTCAAATTCCAAGTTCATAAATGGCCCTTATTAGTGCTTTATCTTGTTCTGCATTAAACAGCAGGTTAATTTGCTTAAACATGCATGAAACCAGTACAGATGGATAGAATGGATTTTTCTGATCATTTTTCATATATAAATCTTTCATTCTGAGCTATAGATTATTTTCTATGATTTTTTGAAGTTTGTGATATTTTCTGGAATTTCCTGTATAGAAATAATTCCAGTAATTAAATTACTTATTGCGTCAGCAGTGTGTCATGATGACGTCAGCAAGTCAACTGGGCGGTCCAGGTCAAACCTGAACGGTGGGACCCGTCTGTCAGTGTCACAGGGCTAATCCTATTTTAGTTAACCTAAACTAGGAAATTAACAGGGGCTGGCCCCACATGTCAACGACCCAGGGGAGGTCAAACCCCTCGTCAACAGGCCTAACACGCCGGCGGTTAGCCGCCGGCGAGGTCAGCGGCGCTCCTGTGCCTCGGGTTTGCTCTACGGGGCACCGTTCGAGGCGCCGTTGGGCTCTACGGGTAGCTGACGCAACGGCGCGTCCGTTGGTGGCCGTGGTTGGGCCTGGGGTGGCCGGAGTCGACGGCGGCGAGCTCTTTTGCGGCCACCGGAGTTCGGGTGCCGACGAAAACGACGACACGGTGCACGGGAGGATCAATGGTTAGTCTCTA
This sequence comes from Triticum aestivum, assembly GCF_018294505.1. Classification (NCBI taxonomy): domain Eukaryota; kingdom Viridiplantae; phylum Streptophyta; class Magnoliopsida; order Poales; family Poaceae; genus Triticum; species Triticum aestivum. The sequence goes on from NC_057802.1 coordinate 143,162,852, forward strand.
CGGGTGCTGCATGTGCTCACGAAGATGACAGACATATGCACTGGACCATTTGGTCACCGGAGCCTCGTCGGCGACGAGCTCGTGCGGCGGCGTGTGCGGTGCTGCTGGTTACGGTCGAAGCAAAGGGCGGCAGCAAGAATGAGAGGAAGGGGAAGGGGCAGAAGCTCACGGCAAAGGCGATGAGCTAGGCGGCGCTGTCGGGGACGAACTGCTGCGGTGGTGACGGCGAAGGGGATCTCCGGCGGTGGGCGGTGAAGGCGAGGTCGGAGCAGTGGCTTCGGGGCAAGCGGGCGCTCGGGGCCCGACTTGCTCGAAGGAGAAGGCGACGGCGGAGCTGCTGGACACGGTCAGGTGACGCGGAGACGGCGGTGGCTACGGCTACGTCGGCGAGGTGGCAGCGGCTGCGTCGGCCATGGTGGAGGAAGGCGAGGGAGAGGTGCAGGGGGCGAATGGAGGTGTCCAGGGGCTCGGGGGCGCGACGTGGAGGTCGTCCAGCTCGTCCACGGGCGAAGGCGGCAAGCAGGTGGCGCCGTGGCGAGCTCGCGCACGCCGGCGTCACCTCTCTGCCTGCTCTGGCGGGAGCAAGCAGCTGACTGGCCATGGGCCAGCACAGTGCTGGGCCGCCAGGTGGGCTGCCAGGTAAGTTTCTCTCTCTGCTTTCTGTTTTTCTTTTTATTTGTTTCTGTTCTGTGTTTTGAAATAGTAGAAATACTATTCCATTTAGGAAAAACCTGAAAATATTCAGAGGCACATTTGAAAATATTCTCAACAGCCTAAAAATACCTTCAAGATTATTTGGGCATTTTAAAATATTTATAGGATTTAAATTGCCCAAATGCAAATACTTATGGCTTGGTGCAAATATCCAGAATAGCCTCCAAAAATATGAAACCATTTTTGGCAGAGGTTTTAGCCAGGACCAAAGATGGTGAACATTTATGAAGGGCATTCCAGGTTCATTGAAAAGGATTTTAGTAAACCCTAGTTGTGTTCAGGGGGGCTGCTGGGGGTTTCTGTCATCCCCATTTCAACTTTCTGGAAAAAGTAAACATGATGCAACACTCTGATGCATGAACTAGCTAGGATGTGACATCCATGAACATATATTTCTGCCATCTAGCTTTCTCAGCATGCAACATAAAAGAAATATCAACATAGTTTGTCCATGTGATTCCCGTGGTATTCCAACATCTGGATGCAAAATCACAATGAAAGAAAAGATGGACTGTCATCTCTTAGGTGGGGGGGGTGCAGGCATTCATGGTATTTAACCTATCAACCATCAGAAACAAGACAAAAACCTTCCATCTCATATTGCACTTGGATTTCCATATCCAATTAAATGCCTCATCGCCTAGAATTTACTTGAACCAGAAGGAATAAAATTTGCTAGAAGTGGTAGGCTCACCCTAAACAAACTACTAGTTATCTAGGGTTTCATGTATGAGGTCCACTAAAGCAGTTAAAATTGAAGCTCACGAACCTCCTCTCGAGCCTGGAGAGATAAAGGCAGATGAAACCGCTCGTCGATCAAATTTGCTGATAAGAGGGACTCGGCTAACAACTCCTCAACTATGACATAATACCCTGGGATATGATTTGGAGAGGATATTTTGTTGCCGCGAGTCTTTCCATAAGAGTACCATACGACCATTGCCAACCTCAGTATTGGTGACACATCGATATATATCTGACAATTGCATAATGTCGCACCACCAGAAGGACCCGCATACATCCATGGCATGAGGCACCCCATCACCACAATAAGCATACCAAATTAACTGCTCCCATTACACGTCATCTTGATTATAGAACTTATGTAGGTGCTTCAGTAGTAAACCCCGATTTTAAGTTTGGAATTCTGAGGGGGGGCCCTGTCTTTGGGTTGACAGACTAGGACCCAAGCAGCCAATGAGTTACATTTGACACCTCCATCAGGTTTATTCCTCTAAATACATGAGTGTCTCCATTTATCTAGGTCTTCAAATATTTTAGGAGGCATCTTGAGAGGGCACATTGCATATATGCCGAGTGAGGTTAGCACAGAGTTAACCAGAGTTAATTTTGCACCATAAGGAAGCAAACAAGTAGTGGTAGAGATTATCCTCTCTAAATAAGCCACTAGGGGTATTAGATCATAGACAGGGAGACGAGTAGTTTCCATTGGCAAACTGAAGTAAGTGGACTGATACAATTCGTTGCTCAAGAAAAGAAAAGAAGAAATTCAGTTGTCCTAGTGTCAGTTGATCAAATTCACTGCTTAATTTGAATTATTTATTTATTCATTCTTAAGTTATGGATGAAATTAAGATTTTTTTTTAATGTAGCATACACATGTATTACGTATATTTCATTAAAAGCAAGATTTCCCTAGTTTCTAGTAGGCGCTTTTGTCTTCTCTGGTCTTAGATGCACTAAATGAAAGGGTGTCATACACATATATATTTCCTACGTAAATAAATAAATGATTTCCATTAATATATTCATTCAACATACAAAATCTATCTCGACATGCAACCATGCATGCAAAATGATCCATCTCAACATGTAAGCATGCATAGAAAAAACTTACATTTAATCATGTGACTTATATTCAATAGATATTTTACAACTATATAATAATCAAATCAAATAAATCATATGTGTTTTCAGCTTTCTATTCAGAAAATCTCTAAAATATAATAGAATCAATTCATGAAGCAACACACGGGGTATCAATATATGACCTCAACTAACCTACGTATCTCTACATGCAAACATGCCACCTCTACATGCAACCATACATAAAAAATGATCAACCATTTTCCTGATATTTTTTTAGCATAATACCATGTCTCATTTTCTATTAATACTAGATGATCCCCCGCGCGTTGCTGCGGAAATTCAAGATAATTAAGATTGCTTGGACATTCAGAAACACACACCAACATAAGGCTCTCGGCAACTGATTATTTGAACGTTTGTTGGTATGCTCCTTGGATGTTGCCTACCCTATATGAGCTTTTCTAGTTATGTACAATCTTGAGTGACATTCTGCGGTTGTTAACATGACATGGATACATGTGTCTTCTCCTTTACTACACCTCTCAATGGTGTATGACCAATCGACAACATGGGAAAATTTCAGAAACTACCTTGTAGCATATTTGAATTACATTATAAAGATTACGTTGGTTCACCTCACCTGCAGCATATTTGAATTTTCATCAACTACCTTGTCAACATGACAATACAAAGATCTGCACGAATGACATGCTAGTGGGTGAGTTAATTTTAGCAGACTAAAGGAACCCCAAGAAGTTGGTATTACTCCTCAAATCAAAAAAATAGTAATAAGAGAGGTAACAAAATAATCGAAATCTAAATTAGCAGCAGCAGCAGCACAAATCATCCAAATATAACTATATCCAACCAGCAGAAAATTTAGTGTGTGATTAGTTTGTGACAACGCCTACGGAGCAGACAACAACTGAATCTTGTGTATGGAATACCGACCTGCTCGCTCACCAGTGCAACGAAGAGCAGAGAATGGTTTAAGAGGTCATGAGAAAATGAAAGGGGAAGTCAAGGAACATAGTAAAAAAGAGGGAGTTGGGATGCGTGGTCGGGACTCGGGATGGACATGACAAAGTCGTCGGGTGGGGCCAAGGTTGCAGCCAAGACGCGACGGAGGACAGAGAGCAGCGTTTGATAAGTGATAAGGCAATCAGGTTAACTATTCAGAGATGATAGCATGCAAATTCAGATTTCAGACAAATTGGATTCAGAGATCCACTTCATTGAAGATCGACAGATCATTGCTTACCAGGACCATACTTACAGCCATCCCGCCATACCTAGCAGCTATCGAAACCCACGTACTGTAGAACCTAAAGTACTCGTACTGAACAATCCCAAGTAGGGGGGAAGTAAGGAGGGGAAGTTGGAGCAAGTACCATGGCATTTTTTTGCCAATGACAATGGGTCGTCTCCGATGACGGAGATCATGGTGCCGCCGTCGTTAGTGTGGAGGAGTGCCTGCTCGTCCACCTCGACCATCAGTGCTCACCGTAGATGGGGAAGATGGCACTCGGTGAGTTGTTGTTCGAGTGCGTCGCCGGCGGTGGGGAAGAAAACGATGCAGCCGCACCGGCGAATCAGGGCATAAGCGGGCTCATCATGGTGACGGCACGGCTGCTGCCATAGTCTGACGAGGCGGAGTGGATTTACAGATCAGGTTCCCGTCGCTGTAGTGTGCCACAAAAAAAAGTAGAAATGATCGATCAACCTCGTAGATGGGGGAGGAGATAAAGCCATCACAGTAGTTGAAGAGGCCATTGTAATTATGTGCACGGAGGTAGGTGAAAGGGCCGAGAGGCCAATCGCAGGGGGGTGGAGCGATGAATGGAAGCAAAAAAATCTGTATTCAAGGAGGGCTCGCTCGATGGGTTGTGACTTGCGAGAGGGCTCAATCCAGGGAGCTACAAGCGTGCTCTATACAACGTTGTTCGGTCAGGTAAAAATGGCTGGGTTCGGTCTGTTCCGTGAGCTGGCAACTGAACACAGGAAGCCCAAAAAGAAAAAAACACAAAACGTGGCATCATACATGGTGGGAGTCGCTGATGTGGCGGACTACTGAGGTGGATAGGCTGCATGTCAAGAGAATTATGGTAGTGGGGATGAACTATTTAGGTATTATAGATGTGGATCTACAAAGTGGTGTTACATGGGGTATAAAAAGTAAAAAGAATTATATAGAGTCTAGCCACTCTGCACCCCATCCTTGAGTCCAAGTTTGGCTTTAAGCATCACTGACTAGAAATGAGTTTTAAAGGCAAACATACATTGATTCATTCTCAACCGCTTGTTTTCGAATTCCATTTCTATGGTTCCATATGCTCCAACAACCGGTGATGACAATCTATTTGAAGTGATTATAATTATGTCTGTTTCTAGTTTCAATCAATGGACTCATGATGTCATAGTAAGTGTTCCATATAACCCATAAGTTCATCCAGAAGTTTTGGCTGAAGTCACAGCTGAAGAATAAATGTTTGAGTTCCTCAAATACAGTTTTCTCCACATAGAACACAATTGTAATTCTGAAGATGGAAATTCTTCCTCTTTAGTAGGTCTCTGATACTCAATCTTTCCTGAATCAGCAACCAAAAAAATAATTTTGCCTTGGTAAGCAGGCTTATTTCCATATCCATTGATATGGCTCTGGTGCTTTAATTTGGGTGGATTACTAATCAGGTTGTGTATATATGTCTATCAGGCATGATAGATCCCTGCCCATTGAACTGTCATGTGTCATTTGCACTGTTTAGGTTTAGGATACCGATTGTAGGTCTCATCTCATTACATTGTTGTAGTGCCATAGTTGATAGTGGGAGGTGGAACATGTTATATATATGCTATCTGCATTCATATCATATACCTCCTTGATGGTTTTGTCTTTCTTCTTCACATATGAGAAGTGTTGGGGGTATTTGCTTTGCATGGGTTCAACATTCCACTTATCAGTCCATAGACTGATTGTGTTTCCAGAATTGGCAGAGCATATGGTCATAGAGTTGAATTCCTCAATAATTTCGCAGCAGCCTTTCCACCGGAAGGAGCCTTTATCTTGGTCACTGGGTGGAGTTAAATCATTATAGTAAGCATGCCATATTAATTGTACCCATGGGACCTCCTGTTTGTTGAAGAACATGTAAATCTTTTTCATTAAGAGTGTTTTATTCTGCACTCTCAAGTCAAGGACACCTAGTCCTCCAGACTCTATGGGTAAACAGACTTTGTCCCATTTCACCAGAATATTTGCCCTATTTGTTCATGTCCTTGACATACCAGAGGAAGTTCCTTCTAATTTTTTCAAGATGATCTGTGATGATGAACTGAATCTTGATGGGGCACGTTGCAAATATGGTCATGGCAAATATTGGAGATTTTAAGTGAACTAGTCTGCCAGGATATGGGAGCATTGATGCAATGCCTGATAGTTCTTTTCAACTCGGCTAATAATTGGCATAAGATCCTCAGTTCTAGGTTTTGTAGTTCCTATAGGGAGTCGTGGGTATGGGAAGGGCATTGATTCTTTCTTGCATCCTAAGTGGCTAGCTAGAATGTCAGCATGCTTATTTGATATGTTCGCAGGGACAGGTGAGGATTTGTTATAGTTCACTTTCAGTCCGGTTGTCTTAGAGAACTTATCAAAGATTTGTTTGAGGTTGTCAATTTCTACAATACCAGCTGGCATAATAATAAGGGTGTCATCTGCATATTGGAGAATGGGGCATCCCTGTAGAAGTTCAGATGCAAGGACAAAAAGGAGGGGGATAGTGGATCACCTTGTCTGACACCCCTCTTGCATGAAATTTTCTTCCCACGTACCCCCATTTAATATGATGGATGTGGAGGCAGTACTGAGTATATTGTTGATCCATCTGATCCACTTGTTACCAAATCCAAAATATTTCAACATGAATAGAATTGTAGAGTTTTCCACCTTGTCAAAAGCATTTTCAAAGTCAATCTTGAAGTTGATAATTTCCTATTTGAATTTGTGACATATGTGGAGGTATTCATATGCCATGGTTAGCAATCTTGGATATTTTATTTTTCATAAAGCCATAATGTTTTTGCTCATAATTTGAGTGATCACTGCCTGTATCGTGTTCGCAAGAATTTTAGTAATAATTTTAATGGGCACACTCACAAGAGATATAGGCCTGAAATCAGTAGGAGTTTTAGGATTATTAATCTTGGGGATCAAGGTAATAAAGGTAGTGTTAATGGCAGCCAAGTTAATTTGTCCCTCTTGGAAGTCTTTGTGCAACTTGTAGAATTGATGCTTGATAGTATTACAACATTTTTTCATGAACATACCACTGAATCCATCTCGTCCCGATGATCTGTCATTTGGCATGCATTTGATGACCTCGTCAATTTCTGCATTGGTAAATGGTTCTTTCAGATGATCCAGATTATCATAGTTTGGGAATTGTTGCATGTGGAATAACATCTCAGTGTTGAGAGATTGTCAAAGTCTCTCTTCAAAAGAAAACCAAAGTACAACAAGTTTATTTTCATGTTTAGTAACAATTCTGCCATCCTCAACTTTGATATATGCAATGTGATTGTTCTTGAAATTCTAAATAAATATAGTATGGAAGAATTTGGTATTTTCATCACCCAGTTTTGCAACTCTCAAATTTTCTCTCTTCCTCCAATAAATTCTTTTGGCCTTTAAAAGTTTCTGTGTGTGGGACATGAGTGCTTTCCTGAAATTCTTTCTTGAAGTGATAGCACTCTCTTTAATCCTTTTCTGATGGACTTGAATCTGCTATTTATATCCTTTGCTGATTCACATAAATATTGGCAATTATTCCAGTATGTGGCCACAGTTCCATAAAAACCTTCAAATTCAGGCCAAAAATTCTCAAACATGAAAATTAGATTTGGGTATGTGGGTGCCAATCTGAATGTTAATTGGCACATGATCAGATGTAATTTTAGATAGAGGTGTGACCATTGTGTTGTGGAAAGTGGAGGTCCATTCAACATTGATAAATGCCCAATCAAATTTCTCTAACAGAGGATTCTGTTACATGTTACTCCAGGTATTTCCTCAAGAATATGATTCATGGTAATTTCATTAAACAACATCATGTTGTTGTGCCCCCCCCCCCCAGATTCGTTTCTGTTCTCAGGTCCTCTCATAAAATTGAAATCTCCCATGATGATCTGATATTCCATATTAGTGATGTCAAGGTTGAAAAACCAGTTTGCAAATTCTTCTTTGCCCTCTAATAAGTTTGTCCCATACACATTTGTTAGGTGCCATGTAATATTGCTGATGTTAATGTAAATTCCATAGTAATCTGAAAATAGTTTTGTGAAACAATAGTTCCTATCAGCTGTGACCCATTCCAGATAGTAATAAGGCCACCTGAGTTTCCAACAGATGGATGATATGCAAATTGATTGAATCTTCTGTGCCAGATTTTTTTAATAGAATACTAGTCAAAGAATTATTTCTTAGTTTCATGGAAACATATCACATTGCAAGCACTTTCATCGATTTTTAGTCTAATTAATGACATTATGTTACTTATATTCATTATTATTTTTACAAAGTATGTTAATTAAATAAAATAAACTGCATGTATCTTTAGTTTCAGTTCTCATATTACTAATCTCAAATGTTAATGTCTCATAGAGTAAAATTTCATTGAAATATGTTGCAACAAATTCATGCGGTAACTTATCTCGACAAACCCCACCAAAACTCATTAAATAACTATTTTGCTAAGCATATGTGCTTCCGTATCACCAAAATTGTTGTAGCCATTGGATTTGCTTGCATGGTTCACAAGCATCTGCCCCATCTGGACATAAGAATCTCACTATCATGCAACATGCTAGTGCACTCTAAGCGGATTTTAAACCACCAACACATTTAATTCTAATATTTTTAAAATTTGTGATAGTCTTTTTGTTTCTGTATACATTCCTCACATGGTTTAAATTTGAAGAAATAATTCATATTTATACGACATTTAGAAATCAAATGTTCAATTCCGCAGTAAAACATGGGAGTATTGTCCAGTATGCATGCAAGACGCTCCACTCTGCCTCTTCTGAAATATTCATCCATAAATGACACATGCTTTCATATGGTTTTTACGGTACATTTATCTGTTATTTTGATCACCATGCATGTAGCAAAAGATAATAAAAATATTTTACACTTTACAACTAGTTCTCTTGAAAATAAATTAAATGATTACCACCAAAACCAATATGACATTCTTTTACTACTTACTCTCTCCGTCCATAATATAAGACATTATTATATCCAATATACTCAGGGAGTAGTTGTCAAAGTTAAAAATAGTCCGGTGGTGCTACCGAGGCTCCATTTATCTCAAGGATGATGCGGTATAGATATGATTGAAACTTGAACCATTTCAACAGATTGGTGCTGAACTTACATCCATTTCATATACTCTCTCCACGACACTTATTATGAATCGGAGGGAGTATTTTTACAAAAAGGGCGAGACATATAGAGGTCGAATACGGATCGAAATGACAGATTATGTTGGTTGACAATTGTCCTAATCACTTTTTGTTGAAAAAAGAAGACAATGATGTACTGCACTTACGAGGCTCTTAGTTCCCAAGCGGAACAAGGGGGGTGCATTATGTAAGGAAATCAGACTGTTGTTCCATGGGAAACAGTCGATGGACAGTTGAATTTAATGGTTCCATATGAAAATCCCAATCAAAACGCACATCTTGGTGGTCCACACAGGCACAGTACCAGTAGATGCCACCCGGTCGCCCCTTTGTCCATTCTGCACGAAGTCTACGGGCATGCATCTCACAAGGCGAGCGAGCGAGGGAAGGAGAGAGGCTCGTGAACGGGAGCGTCCGGACGAGCCAAAGAGAGGGTGGGACAGCGACGGCGATACATGGCAGCCGGAGCCTGTCCGCCCGCCTCTCCGTGGCTGTGCACGATAAAAGGAGGAGCTCTAGTCTGCCGCGAGGGGCCGCGGCACGTACGCTACTTGTCTCTTGATCTTTTCCCATGATGTCCACACGCATGTCTTCTTCCGCCCGCCCCTTCTGCGTGGCGCTCGTTGCCCCGCGCATGCGTATCTCCGCTGGGTTTTGCGGCGAGGCGGAAGTGGAATCGTACTTCCGCATCTCGGCGGCAGGGGACGGCTTTCTTTCAAATCGGCGCAGCGGATGCGGATCGGGATCGACATTCTCGGCGCTCATGATTCCGGGCATGGACTTGCGGCTTGGACGGGAAGAGCAGCAGGATCCAATGGCGCATCCCCACGGGTTCGATCGGGGTGTTGGTGTGACATTGGGCTGGCTTGCCGACGAAAACGTTTACTTTTCTCTGCGTTTATGTTTTTTTTTTTTTGAAAGAACCGGTGTATCACCGGCGTTCATATATTAAGCAGAGAGATGGCGGAAAATATGTTCATGATCAAATGATCATGGTGGTTTACAAGAATTAGGCACAAGTTGCCTCCATTATAACTGGGAAAAGAGATGACTCTAGTATGGATCAGCCAGCGGTGTCTCAAGGCATTTAGCTCCTGCCAACTTCCAGCCTTCTGCATCTCTCCTGATCGCAGCAATCACATTGCAGACTTGGCTTGCCTGATGCCTGAAGGTGTGGTTGTTTCTTTCCTTCCAGATGTGCCATGCAGCTAAGAAGATTGTCGTTTTGAGTTTCTCTCTGAGCCTCGGCCTTGCCTGTTGGAGGATGTTGCGTATCCTTTGGGCGGAGGTGGAGGTGTCATCTATGTTCTCTGAAATGAGTGTAAGCTTGTCGCAGTCAGTCCAGGTTGCTATTTGTCTCCAAATTGCTCTAGAAACCGGGCATTCCCAGAAAAGGTGAGTTGAGGTCTCCAAGTTTCTTCGGCAGAGAGAACAGAAGTATCCGTTTTCCCATCCTCTGCGTTGCAATCTGTCATTGCACCATAGGCGGTCTCGGAGCAGTAACCAGAAGAAAATTTTGATGTTTCCCGGTGCCCAGGTTTTTCAGATGAGTTGTTTGTCCTCCGTCTTCGGGCAGTCTCTGAATTGCAGCTTGTATGCTGATTTAGCACTATATGTACCGGTGTTCTGTATGCACCATGTGATCTTGTCCTTGACGTGAGGTTGCAGCACCGGGTTTGCTGTCCGGAGCGCCCTCCAGAGGATCAGGAAACTGTGAACAATGACATCATTTGAGCGGAGTTTGATATCTTGTACCCAAGAGTCGTCTGCAAGGGCATCGGCCACACATTTGTTTTTCCCTTCGAGCGCTTGAACAAGTCTGGGAACAAAATGGCCAGGGTTGGGGAGGTGATCCATGGAGATAGCCAGAACGAAGCCAACTTCCCATTGCCGAGGGTGACTGTGGTCGCAGTATCGAATATAGCTCTGTCAGTTTTGTCGCATGGAAGTTCAGATCCTTTCCATGGTCTGTCCTCATTCTGCCATGAAAGCCACAGCCATCGCTGGCGCAAGGCACTGGAAAACTTCTGCAGATCAAGGATGCCGAGGCCCCCGTTCTCAGTCGGGGTACACACACTCTTCCAGGCAACCTTGCATTTACCTCCACTGAGCTCCTCATCTTGAGTCCACAGAAACTTCCGGCGAGCTTTGTCAATTTCTTTGAACAGAAGCTTGGGCGGTCGGAGGACGGAGAGGGCGAAAGTAGGGATTGCTGAAAGGACAGAACGGACGAGTACCCTCCTTCCTGCTATGGGCATGAGCCGTCCCTTCCAACCAGCCAGGCGGGCACGGATACGGTCCAGGATGAACTGAAACAAAACCATCCGTGGTCTTCCCAGGTTTATCGGCAAGCCTAGGTATTTGATCGGAAATTGAGCTATTTGGCCGCCAAAATTCTACAGAACTTCCTGAAGGTTGATCTGCTCACATCTTATGGGCGTAACCGAGCATTTGCTGATGTTGAGGTGCAGGCCAGACGCGTCGCCGAAACGGGATATGATCTCAAAAAGCTTGTCCAGCTCTGCCCGGTCAAGGTTTGCGAAAATGACGGCGTCGTCCGCGTACATGCTAGTGCGGAGCTTTAGTTCTCTTCCTGGTAATGGTGCGAGGATACCGTCCTCGGCTGCTTTTGCTATCAGGCGGTGGAGTACGTCCATAGCAAGGATGAACAACAGAGGCGACAAGGGATCGCCTTGCCGCAGCCCTCGACGGTGGATCAGGGGGACTCCAGGGTCACCATTGAGCAGGAAGGAGGACAAGGAGGACCGGAGCAACAGAGCGATCCAGTCCCTCCAACGAGAGCTAAAACCCAGTTGCTGGAGCAGCTCAAGAATGAATTCTCATGACACCGAGTCAAAAGCTCGAGCAATATCCAGTTTGATAAGCAAAGCCGGTTTCTTCTTGCGGTGCAGGGAGCGAACTGAATTTCTCACATACAAGTAGTTGTCTTGCAGGCATCTGGATTTAAGGAATGCACTCTGGGCTGGTGAGATTATGGTGGATATCTTGTCAGCTAATCTGAGTGACAGCACCTTGGTGATGAGCTTGGCAAGGGAGTTGATGAGGCTAATAGGCCTAAAATCTCCCACTGAATCAGCTCCATCTTTCTTTGGTTGCAGGGCCACAAATGCAGAGTTGATCTTGGCAAAATTTGCTCCTGATAGGGCGTGGAATTGGTTGAAGACAGCCAGCACCTCGTCTTTTATGATATCCTAGCAGGCTCTGAAAAACTGTCCGTTGAAGCCATCCGGACCCGGGGCTTTTTCCGCTGGCGAAGCCAAAATTGCAGCCCAGATCTTAGCTTCAGAGAAAGGGGCGTCCAAGCCATCGGTTTGAATGTGAGGCAATTGAATATCTGCCCAATTAATGGTGCAACCTCTAGTTTCTGTGGCACCCATGATTTTTCTGAAATGCTCATAGATGGTGTTGGCCTTCTCATCATGCTCGATCGCCACCCGGCCGTCGGCGCGCAGGGAGTGAATGAAGTTTTTTCTCCTTCTAGAGCAGATCTTGGCGTTGAAGAACGTGGTTTTGGCGTCCCCAGCTTTCAACCATGTGATCTGAGAGGCCTGACGCCGTCGAGCTCACTCAACCGCAGCCGGCCCAACCACTTTCTGCTTGAGAAGTTTTCCGATACTGAATTCAGTCGGGGTTAGCTGCCGCTTCTCCATTGCCACATCAAATCTCAAAATGATCTCTGAAGCGATGTGGAATTGTAGCTTGTAGTCACTGAACAGGCTTCCACTCCAAATCTTGAGGTCCCTGGCCACTCTATCAAGCCTTGTTCTGATTCTACTAAAAGCACAAGATTCGGTGGCTGGGCGTTGCCATGCCCTCTGCACCGTTTCCCTGAAGTGAGGGAACTTGACCCAGAAGCTCTCGAAGCAAAAACGTGCTCGTCTAGGAGGAGCAGTGGCTCTTGCCAGGATCAGAGGGCAGTGGTCGGAGCATGACGTGGAAGCAGCGACGAGCATGAAGGAAGGGAAAAGGGCCTCCCACTCTAGATTGACAAAGAATTTGTCGATGCTGACTAGCGTGGGCGATTCCCTCTCGTTACTCCAAGTAAATCTTCTGTTCTTACACTTGATTTCTTTTAGCGCCGCCGAGTCTAGTGCCGCTCTAAATCTACTCATCAATCTTCTGTTTAGGTTGAGGTTATTCTTATCTCTCGCATCGTAGATGACGTTGAAGTCGCCGTTGATGAGCCATGGAGTACCTAAGGGTGGGGCTGATCTAGCTAATTCAGTGAAGAATGTCTCCTTGTTTGTGCCGTTCGAGGGGCCGTAGACCGTGGTGAGCACAAAACTCGTTGCCGAGCTCACAAGAGAGACGACCGCCGTGATCGAAAACTGGCCTATGGCTTGTGAGCAGATAGATACAAGATCTCTGTTCCAGAAGATCGCAATGCCACCTCTAGAACCTATCACCGAAAGAACTAAGGTGTCTTTCATCGAACTGTCTCCGATGTCGTTTACCATGGCTTGAGACCAAACATCTATTTTTGTTTCTTGCAAACAGAGAATGGCCAGTCTCTGTGCCGCACCTACCTCTCGAACAGTTTCTCGTTTAGCCGCCGAATCGAGTCCTCTAACGTTCCAAGACATGATAGCGCAGTTGGTGTCTTTCACGGGGACACATGAGGATTCTCCAGAGACTAGTACTATTTTGAAGGAAAAACACATCAACTACAAACGTGGCATGTCGACGGCCACCAATAGGCCCCAACTTCCATCGACATGGAAGCTTATCCTCTAACCAAGCACTAAACATTAGCCCTAACTCAAGCTAGTCGAAGACTGACTGCCTCTGGAGACTACACCTAACTTGTGGCAACATAAACTAAGCATTCTCCCCGAGGGGAGCTCCATCCGGCCCAGCAAGGCCGGCGGCAACTCGAAGAGCAGCTGGATCCTGGCGTGTGAGCTTCGCCAGGCCGATGATGTCTTCTTCCGTGAGTGGCTCGTCGAACTTCTTGATCAGGGCTTTGTCCGCCTGAGGTGTCATCTTGTCTTTTGGTCCCAGCAGCCCGAGATCGCGGATGATACGAAGAGTCGCACGATGCACCACCGGCACATCCGTGCGGTTGCTTGCCTGGCAGGTGCTCTGTCACACCGGGGCTGATGCAGTCCTTGTCTTCTTGGGCGCAGAAGGGCGTGGCGGCGGAAGCAGGGGCGGGACGTCAGTGAAGAGACGGTGTGGCGTAGCTGCTGCGTCTTGATCCTGGATGCCGAGCTGCTGCACTCTCTGGGTGACTGCGCCCAGCTGCAGCCCTACCGAAATGGCAGGAACAGGAGCGCAGCAAGCCTGGGCTGAGAGAACAGGAGCTGGCTGGTTGTTGCTGCTGGAGGCGTTGTCGGGGAAGCAGAGCGGCTCCGCCGTCGCCGCTTCAGCCGCGAGGTCGACGTCGTTTGCAGCAGCAGGAGGAGGTGGCGGAGGGGCCAGGTCCGTGGCGCCGTCGAAGAAGTCAGCCACCGGGTCAGACAGAGGGTATTTCTGGGCAGGGGAACGATCTGACTGCGCGTGCTTGCCCTTGGAGGAGTTGCGACGATGCTGGTGCTCGCGACGGCTGGAAGGTGTGCGGCTGCGCTGGCGTTGGTGGGGTTTCACCGTCGTCGCCGTGTCACGGGAGGCACGCCCGTGTCCCAGAAGGGTGTCCTTCCACGAGCGCCTTCCCCCTCCATCGTCACCGTCGTGGCTGCGCATGGGGCCTCCAAACGGCATGCCGTGGCAACCGGTGCTCACCACGGCCGGCCTGGGACGCAGAGCTCGGCCTTGATCTCCAGGGGCTTGTCCATCTTCAACCTTGATCTGCCAGGTGCCGGGGTAGATTGCCGGGAACGGCCTGGTGTCGGCCTCGGACTCGGAGGAGGGGAGGCCGCTCTGAGGCGAGGAGGAGGAGCGTGGGGACAGCGGCGTCCAGTCCTCGACGCGGTCGACGTGGATGAGCAGGTCGCGACGCCGAACCCATGGAGGAGGGGCCACGTCACGGCTTGGGGGGGAGAAGCCGTACATCTCTTCGGTCCTCCCGGCGCCACGCTTGATGAACCAGAGGGCGCGCTTGGTCAGGATGTGGGAGACGTCCCACACCCAGACCCACAACCCGAACGTCTTCGTGTGGTCTTGCTCGTAGGTTCGGGAGTCGAGCCGATCCACCCGGCACCGGTCGCCGAGGGCCTCCTCGGCACCCTCAAGCGACCAGAGCTGCATCGGCAGGTCTTCGATGACCAGCCGCACATGAAGCTTGAAGTTGTCGTGGGTCATGTGGTCATCTTCGTGCCAGGGCCTGATCCGGAGGGCGCCCCCGTCGACGATCACCGTGCCCTGGCGGACGGCCAGGTCGTGGTGCGCAGGAAGGTTGAAGCGAACGAGGAAATCCTCCGGGTGGTGGTAGGTGACCCTCAGGAGGTGCGGAGGGATGCGCAGCTGCGCCTCAAGCGCCTTGCCAACGGCCATGGGGTTTGTGGGGCGCAACTTGTCGACGGCTGAAAGCAGCACAGCGTGGTGGCGGAGGATGGACTCCTGGCGCTCTACGGCCGGGGTGGAGATGATGACCTTGTGGCTCTCACGGGGGCGGCGCGACGGGTCAGTGTGGAAGTGGAGGCTAGCTGCCATGGCGACTGACGGGGCAGGAGGGAGGTGCGGCGGAGGGAAACGGAGGCGCTGGTGCACCGGCGCCTTGGGGGCGCCGGGCCGCCGGCGGGGCGGTTGCGGGGGTTGCGGCTACACTCTCGACCAAAATGGCCAGTGTTCTTGCAGTAAATGCAGCAGAGAGGGTCTCTACAATCGACCCGGCTGTGCTCTGAGCTGAGACCTACAAAGGTTTACTTAGGGCATGTTTGGTTTACAGTCTAAGGTTGCCACGCCTAAGCTTAGTCATGCCACAACATCTTAGGCGTGTGTTTGGTTCATTGCCACACTTGTGGCTTGCCACACTTTTCTAGCAGTATGGTCCACATGTCATATGCTCATTTTTTTGCCAAATCTTGCGACACTTGTGGTGGCCATTTTGTTAGCCACATTTTTTGTGGCAGCCACACTTTGCCTAAGCTTAGTTGTGGTAAACTTAGTCATGAACCAAATAGGCCCTTAACCTTTCAAACTAATTCTCTCTCTTCCTCCTGATTTTAAGTGGGGTAAGCCCCCTCATCCCCCTATTACCAATCATAGTCCTCCACATCAGTTTATACGTAAAATCTTTAAGTAAACCTGTTAGAAGGGATAAAGAGGGATCGGTGAAATAGTTGATTGTATTGCTTGAGCCTCGTGGGCATATATATGGAAGTACAATGACGAACTTGGATTACAAGACAAGGCATGATCAAATCCTAGTATATCCTATACTTTCTAATAATCATATACTCAACATCCCCCACAGTCACAACAGTAGCTAGCGACGCAGATGGTGAGACTGGAGAAGAATCCGAAGGCAAGCCGACGGACCCCCCCCCCCCCACACACACAGTCATAACAGTCGATTCATCGCAGAAGTCGTGGCTGGAGTGGAAACCGACGAGGTTGCTCAAGCAAGGCGGTAGCCCTTTGTGCCGTTCGTCGATGTAGCCGAGAGCGTGGGTGGTGTAGCTGTGGTCGAGCTAGCCGTGCGAAGAATGTCGTGGTCGATGACGAGTCGGGGTGGCCGGTGTCGAGGAAGTCGCTGTGGAGCGGCGCGCGCAAGTAGGCACCGAGTTAGTCATGGGCGCAGTAGTGTGAAGAAGTGGTGCGCCGGGAAGAAGAAGATGTTGACGAGGCCTCGCGCCGGGTTTGCCAAGGTCGGAGACACATCCGTGGACGAAGGCACCATCGGTGTTGCCAGCACCGGGCATGCGTAGACGGACGAAGACGAAGTTGACAAAGCGCCGCTTGTGGCCCCAATAGGCGCGGAGGGGGGGTGGGGATGTCACCAACAGTGGCCGGAGTAGACGAAGTGGTCGGGGTAGATGACGACGACGCTGGCGATGAGCTGGTGCTGGATGAAGACGAAGGGAGCCGGCGCGACGCATACCATGTGAAGTCAACGCGCGGGGACGGCAGAGTGGACCGCGGGCCATGGCGCTACGGCCTAAAGGGGCGACGTAGTGGCGGCGGGCAGGTCGGGGCGACGACGGCGCAGACGGCGAGTCCGACACAGCCGGCCCGAGGCAGCCGGCAAGCCCAAGGCAGCCGGCGACGGGGCCGGCGAGGCAGACACCAGAGTGGTCATACAGATGCGGCGGAGGTGGTGGATGCAGTAGTCCCGGTCGGAGCAGGGCGGAGACGACCGGCGTAGATTGACGGGCGGGCCGGCGAGCGGAGGACGGCCGTGGGGGCCACCTGTCATGCGAGGCCGCCGGGTCGGTGATGGAGCCGGCCGGTCGCGCCGGTATTGGAGTAAAGGCGCACGGGGGTTAACGGCGGCTGCGGGACCGATTTAGATCGGAAAACCAAAAAGAAAACGCCGATCAAGATAACCGGAGGGAGAGACAAAAATCCGAAGCAAAGGCTCGGGGAAAAGACTCTCTAGGGCAGCCAGTCAACCCGATCGGCGGACGAACCCTAGGTCTGGACGGCGCGTATATATATATATATATATATATATATATATATATATATATATATATATATATATATATATGAGTACAATGATCAACTTAAAATACAAGACAAGACAGGAACAAATTCTAGTTCATCATGTAATTTCTAATAATCATATACTCAACAAAACCTTCGCAGATGTAGCATTACTCTTAATAAAATGTCCTTTATCAGAAGAAGAAAAAGTCACGGTTATGCCATGCATGCAGACATGCACACACTACGTTACGTACGTAGATACCAAACATGTACTGCCTAGATCCTGGAACGTGTGTGTGCTTCCTACGTATGATTATTGCCGGAGTTCCGTAATGATCTCGGTCGACAAGCCTCCGGCACAAAAACAGTGACAAAAACAGTGCATGCTGCAGTATCATATCCCAGTACGTACGTGTTTCAACCACGCCCACACACACACACACGTCACAGCTGAAGAATCGGGACTTTCTAGTGCTGATCGATATTGCTCGTGAATAAGACGAGTCGAATAGCTTTGCACAGTTGCATCTCGTCCTTACCCATGGCAGGATGCATGATGCATGTGCACGACCTGCATGACAATCTCCAGTCAGAGGATCACATGCAGTAAATATAGATATCTCGTAAATATACTGTACTAGCGAGCTACCTTCTCATCTCCTTTTTTTTCTCAACAGGTAGTACTATTATAAAGAAATGTTTCAAAAATAGCTTAAAAATCGAAATTAATTACCATGTCCGAGTCAATAAGCTTGACTTTTCAGTCGCTAGTTACACTTTTTTCTTACACAACTGACAACTCTCTCACGCACACAAAACCTACTTGGGCCCTCCTCAAACTAAACTGTCCTTTGGGCTCACACTGGTTATATGGTGTATCGAAAGCGGCTCGGAACGACTTAAGACAGAGAAAGGATCCCTAAAGCGAACTTTTGGAGCACGGCGACAGCGCAGCCCTTTTTTTACCACCCCAAAGCAAGTGCCTAAAGGGTTTAAAAATGATATTTTTACATGAATACGCATGTATATGGTCTAAGGGGGTGTTTGGTTCAGGGACTTTTTAGTCCCAGAGACTAGAAAAAGTCCCTAAAAAGTCCCTAGGAACCAAACTGGAGGGACTTTTTCTACAGGGACTAGAAAAAGACTCTACTAGAGAGTCTTTTTTGATTAGTCCCTGGGACTAGAAAAAGTCCTAGGACTTCTGAACCAAACACCCCCTAAGTATCTGTAAAATTTTGTTCAATGATATGTTATATTGTACGCTGCACAAAAAAGACAAAATTTTGGCCCAAAATTAACAACAAACAAGTCCCAAATTTGCATATATTTTGTCTTTTTTATCTCTCACATGCAAACACGTATATTGGTGAAATTTTTACCCATTATACTGCACTTTTTATACATGCATGTACACACAAATTTAGAATTTTTCAAGCCGTAAAATCAGTTTTTTATTTTATTTTTGAACTTAAAAAAAAGGCCACCAACGCCCTTGTGCTCATATGTCACTTTTTATTGCTATAAGGTGATTTTTTTGTTGTTGTTGAAGAGGGCCCGAGACCTCTATAAACTTTGCCGCTCTGTGAATATTTTTAAAGCAAAGAAAATTTCTCGTTAATTAATTAAGAAGGAGCTGGACAAGAGTTTTCATCAAAGACAACAATAAAAATACCACAACAAGGTCGGTATTCTTCTGACATTTTTTTTGAAAGATCCAGCTGATGGCTGGCTTTTTCATTGATCATAGCAGGGAGAACATGGAGAGATACAAAAGGTGGTTGTTGATCAAAACAACAAGCAATAAAAGAAAAGAGGTGCCCGAGGGCAAACCCTTGCCCCTTTTTTCAAGGGAACTAAAAAAAGGCCCAAAAAAACCCTAAATACAATGCTAATCTCTCGCTGTTGCATCCCCAAAAGGGGGCTCGATGGAGTTGACGCCCGCCTTTCGCTATAGTTCAAGTTCTCTCTTGACAACAGCAACAATATCAGTCTCTGAAGCTATCTTTGCTCTGAAAGTGCACTCGTTTCTTTCCTACCAAATCTTCAAGAGGATCAGCAGTGTAAGCGTCTTTAGGGCCTTTCTGAATGTTGTGGTGTAGCGTTGATCATGGCTAAGAAGATGTCGGGACCGGGTTTTTGTGCACCAGTTGTGATCTTCATAGGCCTGACAACCAAACCATGCATTGAGTGGCCTTTCTCCATACTACAAGTGACACTTTGCATTGCCAAAATAGATGGGAAGAAGATTCTAAGCTTCGAAGGCAACACTGGCAAAATACTGGTTTGTCCAGCCTCTTCGTTGAAGACGGTCATTGCACCAGAGCCTATCTCTAAGGAGTAAACAAGCAAAAAAAATGCGCCCCGGTGCCCATGCTGTCCAAATGAGGTTCTTGAAAGTTGATTTTGTGTAGCAAGCGCCATCTGATTGTATCTTCGCAATCATCGTGCAATTGAATATCAGTTGTAACAATCCATCTTCTCGGGGCCAAGAATTTTGAGAGCAGGTTGTTTGTGTTCCCGTGTGCTAAGTCTAAAATCCATGTATCTTCAGAGAGTGCAGCTTTCACACTTCTATTCTTTCTTCTTGAGTGTTCGTACAGTTATGGGAATGTTACCTTCAAGGGTACTGATCCTGTCCATGGGCAATTCCAGAACGAGGCCATTACCATTGCCAAGTGTCACCGAGGTGGCAGTGCGAAAGAGCTATCTGTCTTTGTCATCGCACGGGAGCTCAGTCCCCACCCATGGTCTATCCTGGTGCGTCCAAGAAATCCATAGCCAGTGCAATCTCAATGATTAACTGAATTTTTGCAGATCATGGGCCCCGATCCCTCCTTTGTTAATTGGTTAACACACAGTTCGCTAGTTTACTTTGCATTTCCCTCCCGTTAGCTCTTTTTCTTGTGCCCAAAGGAAGCGCTTCCGTGATTTGTCCACCTCTCTGAAGAATTTCTTGTCACCTTGAGGACAATGATCGCAAACGTGGGCAGCGCACGAGCACATGCCTGGCAGCTATCGACATTAGTCGTCCATTCTAGCCTGCCAGCCTTGCCTTAATATGATCGAGGATAAACTGCAAATGAACCATGCGAAGATGGGACAAAGAAATTGGAGCCCAAGGTAGCGCAGTGGGAATTCCGAGATCGTGCCTCCGAAATTCTGCAACACTTCCTTGAGGTTGATGTCTTCGCATCTAATGGGCGTCACTGTTGATTTAAGAGGATCTATCCTAAGACCCGAGGCACTACCAAATTCATCTATGGATGCATCAGTGTGTCAATCTCCATCTTGTCGGGGTTGGCGAAAAGAATGGCGTCGTCCGCGTAGAGACTAACATGGAGCTTGACATCTCTGCCTGGAAGAGGCGAGACCATGCTAGTTTCAGTACCCTTCTCAATTAGCCGGTGTAGTGGGTCTATCGCTATGCATGATGAAGAGTAGAGGCAATAAGGGGTTACCCTGTCGGAGGCCCCATCGATGAGCAATCGCAGGTCCAGCTAACCCATTCAGTAGGAAAGAGGATGATGATGTGAGTAGAAGCCAAGAAATATAGTCCATCCATCTAGTGCTAAAACCTAGTACTCGTAGGAGGTCGAGGAGGTACTCCTAGGAAACATTGTCAAACGCCCTAGCAATATCCAGCTTTAGCAGAAGATCGAGCAGGTTTTTTCTTCCTGTGGAGCGATCTAACCGTGTTTTGGATGTACAAGAAACTATTATGGATACCCTTTGAGCTAAGAAAGGCCGATTGCACCAGCGAGATGATGTCGCTTGCTACGGCTGTCAACCTAATGGACATTACTTTTGCCACTAGTTTTGCTATGGAATGGATCAAACTAATTAGCCTGAAGTCAGCTATTTTTCAGCTACATCTTCCTTTGGGATTATGGCCACTAGAGCAGTGTTCAGTTGCATGAAGTTTCCCCAGCTAGCCTGTAAGACAGATCAAAAACTCGCATTATATCACTCTTGGTTGTACGTCAGCTGGATCTAAAGAAAACACAAATGACGCCGTCCGGGCCCAGATCTTTGTCAATTGATGAATCCTTGATCGTAGCCCACACTTCGTCACTTGTGAAGGGGTTGTCTAGGCCTCTGTTATGCACGGGTGGGAGGTTGAGCTGTTGCCAGTCGACTGCCATTGATCATGCCACCTCGACGCCAAGCACACTGCAGAAATGACCTGTAACCACCTACTCCTTCTCTGAATGCGTGGTGGCGATGGCAGTGCCAGTACACAGAGAGTGAATGAAATTCTTCCATCGCAGCGAGCACATCTTTGCATGAATTTTTTTTGTTCTTGCGTCCCCAGTCTTAAGCCATGTGATTCTTGATGCTTGACGCCTTCGCGCTCGTTCCATTGCCGCAAGCCCTAGGAGTCGTTGCTTGAGCAGCTTGCTTAAGCTGAATTCAGCAACAGAGAGGGTTCATCTTTCCTGAGCAACATCGAGGCGCAGGATGATCTCAGTGGCGATGTGAAATTGCATCTTGGTGTCACTAAAGAGGGTTTTGCTCCAGATCTTGAGGTCTCTTGTAGTACGGTCCATTCTGATCTTCAGCCTGGCGAACACACATGGCTGATGCACTGGCATTTTCCATGCATGCTCGACTGTTTCAGCATAGTAGGTGAACTTTGGCTAGTAAGCTTCAAATCAGAAGCGCGCACATTGGGGGGGGCCAGCCATATCCGCGAGAGCAGCGGACAATGATCGGAGCAGGAAGTTGACACCATTAGTTCATAAGAGAGGAACAGGAGCTCCCAACTCGTGACGCAGAAAAACTTGTCAATACTGACCAGAGTTGGTTGTTCCCTCTCGTTACTCCACAAAACATTAGGGGGGTTAATTCTAGTAACAAGTGGATGACTCTTCCAAACAAGGTTAAAGAATCTTCATACTCTATTGCTTGTCTACAGGAAACAAAAAGGAGAATTTTTACATCAGTTACATCAGAATTTCTGTCCTAGGAGGATCAACAAGTTTGCCTACGTTCCTTCTGTTGGAGCTTCAAGGGGTCCTATTGTGTTATGGAGTGATAATATGCTTGACGAACATGTCCTTTCCCAAAATGAATTTTCTATTCCTGATAAATTTGCCTTTTTCCATTCAAGTGAATCATAGATCCTGAAAAACATTTATGGACCATGTTGATACGTCCATTTTGCATCATGCTTTTATATTGATATTTATTGCATTATGGGCTGTTATTACACATTATGTCACAATACTTATGCCTATTCTCTCTTATTTTACAAGGTTTACATAAAGAGGGAGAATGCCGGCAGCTGGAATTCTGGGCTTGAAAAGGAGCAAATATTAGAGACCTATTCTGCACAACTCCAAAAGTCCTGAAACTCCACGGAAGTTATTTTTGGAAATAATAAAAAAATACTAAGTGAAGAAAATACCAGAGGGGGCCCACACCCTGGCCACGAGGGCGGGGGGCGCACCCTACCCCCCTGGGCGCGCCCCCTGCCTCGTGGGCCCCCTGGTGGCCCTCCGGTGCTCATCTTCTGCTATATGAAGTCTTTCGTCCGAGAAAAAATCATAAGAAAGCTTTCGGGAAGAAACTCCGCCGCCACGAGGCGGAACCTTGGCGGAACCAATCTAGGGTTCCGACAGAGCTGTTCTGCCGGGGAAACTTCCCTTCGGGAGGGGGAAATCATTGCATCGTCATCACCAACGCTCCTCTCATCGGGAGAGGGTCAATCTCCATCAACATCTTCACCAGCACCATCTCCTCTCAAACCCTAGTTCATCTCTTGTATCCAATCCTTGTCTCTAAGTCTGAGATTGGTACGTGTAGGTTGCTAGTAGTGTTGATTACTCCTTGTAGTTGATGCTAGTTGGTTTATTTGGTGGAAGATCATATGTTCAGATCCATTATGCATATTAATACCCCTCTGATTATGAACATGAATATTGCTTTGTGAGTAGTTACGTTTGTTCCTGAGGACATGGGAGAAGTCTTGCTATTAGTAGTCATGTGAATTTGGTATTCGGTCGATATTTTGATGAGACGTATGTTGTCTCTCCTCTAGTGGTGTCATGTGAACGTCGACTACATGACACTTCACCATTGTTTGTGCCTAGAGGAAGGCATTGGGAAGTAATAAGTAGATGATGGGTTGCTAGAGTGACAGAAGCTTAAACCCTAGTTTATGCGTTGCTTCGTAAGGGGCTGATTTGGATCCATATGTTTCATGCTACGGTTAGGTTTACCTTAATACTTCTTTTGTAGTTGCGGATGCTTGCAATAGGAGTTAATCATAAGTGGGATGCTTGTCCAAGTAAGGACAGCACCCAAGCACCGGTCCACCCACATATCAAATTATCAAAGTACTGAACGCGAATCATATGAGCGTGATGAAAACTAGCTTGACGATAATTCCCATGTGTCCTCGGGAGCGTTTTCCTTCATATAAGAAATTGTCCAGGCTTGTCCTTTGCTACAAAAAGGATTGGGCCATCTTGATGCACTTTATTTACACTTGTTACTTGTTACCCGTTACAAATTACCTTATCACAAAACTATCTGTTACCGATAATTTCAGTGCTTGCAGAGAATACCTTGGTGAAAACCGCTTATCATTTCCTTCTGCTCCTCGTTGGGTTCGACACTCTTACTTATCGAAAGGACTACGATAGATCCCCTATACTTGTGGGTCATCACATGTCAAGGAGACGCTAGATCTTAATTTATAAATTGGTTTCAGAGCATTCAAGTTCACGATGACACATATACTAGCTTATTGTTGGCGTGTTGAGTTATGTTTGATAGCTACATATCAAAAATATTGGGAATGGTGACATCAATTGCATGATGCTATTTAATTAGGCCATTAGTCCATTGGCTCTTGCGGAGATTCCTTTTAAGGGCACAAACTTCAGCTCGAGTAGCATAGAAAAAGCTCCCCTCCTTGAGAGGCTAGATTGTTGTTTTTCATTTGAAAGATGTACTATAAGCAACCCGAACATTGTTGCACTCCCATTATACAAGCCTATTTGAGACCATCCTCCTTTTGTAATTCAAATTGGAACTAGCATCCCAAAGTCAAAACTTTTTAGATTTGAGAATTTTTTTCTAGACCATTATGGTTTTAATGAAGTGATTAAAAATATCCGGGATCCAAAAATTCAAGAACATGGTAGTGCAAAAAATCATCACTGTTAAGTTCAAAATACTCAAGAAAAAGGTTCAAAACTCTGGGCTAAAATTTGTCCTATCTGGAAGGGGACATCAGTGTAACAAATGAGATCATTGCGTTTTGGATATAGTTGAGGAATACTTAACATTGTTGAATGGAATTGTAGATTGATTGCAAAAGACCACCCTTCTTAAAAGACTTGATGGAAACAAAGAGCCACTATCATATGGGTGAAACTTGTAGACTAAAATTCAAAATATTTAAGTGCTAAAGCCACTATTAAATAGAGAAATAATCACTTTGTCGTGATGCAAGTGAGGGTAGAGCATCATGAGAACCTCCCAAAAGTTGCTTTACTATGGAGATCATCCATAGATAGGCTTGGTAAGACCAGTACCACCAGTAGTCCGCTTTACATAAATTTTTTGATTAATAGAAATGAAAACCTGCAATTCTTGGAAGAACCTTTCTCGGAAAAAGATATTGGTCATGTAAAGGCCAAGTGGCAATGCTGCTGGACCTAATGGCTTCAATGGGTCTTTCACTAAAGCTTGTTGGGGTATGATTTGTAGGGACTTCTATAGGTTGATTGGGCTTTCATGGAAGAATCAATATATTGTTGGGGAACGTAGTAATTTCAAAAAATTCTACGCACACGCAAGATCATGGTGATGCATAGCAACAAGAGGGGAGAGTGTTGTCCACGTACCCTCGTAGACCGAAAGCGGAAGCGTTAGCACAACGCGGTTGATGTAGTCGTACGTCTTCACGATCCGACCGATCAAGTACCGAACGCACGTCACCTCCGAGTTCTGCACACGTTCAACTCAATAACGTCCCTCGAACTCCGATCCAGCCGAGTTTTGAGGGAGAGTTCCGTCAGCACGACGGCGTGGTGACGATGCTGATGTTCTACCGACGCAGGGCTTCGCCTAAGCACCGCTACAATATTATCGAGGTGGATTATGGTGGAGGGGGGCACCGCACACGGCTAAGACATCCAAGCGATCAATTGTTCTCTCTCCAAAGGGTTCCCCTCCCCGTATATAAAGGAGTGGAGGAGGGGGAGGGCCGGCCCTCTCTATGGCGCGCCCTAGGAGGAGTCCTACTCCCACCAGGAGTAGGATCCCCCCCTTCCAAGTAGTAGGAGTAGGAGTCAAGGAAAGGGGAGAGAGAAGGAAGGAGGGGGCGCATCCCCTCCCCCTAGTCCAATTCGGACTAGGCCTTGGGGGGCGTGCAACCTCTCCTCTCTCTTTCCCCTAAAGCCCAATAAGGCCCATATACTCCCCGGCGAATTCCCGTAACTCTCCGGTACTCCGAAAAATACCTGAATCACTCGGAACCTTTCCGATGTCCGAATATAGTCGTCCAATATATCGATCTTTACGTCTCGACCATTTCGAGACTCCTCATCATGTCCCCGATCTCATCCGGGACTCCGAGCTACCTTCGGTACATCAAAACACATAAACTCATAATATAGCCGTCATCGAACTTTAAGCGTGCGGACCCTACGGGTTCGAGAACAATGTAGACATGACCGAGACACGTCTCCGGTCAATAAACAATAGCGGAACCTGGATGCTCATATTGGCTCCCACATATTCTACGAAGATCTTTATCGGTCAAACCGCATAACAACATACATTGTTCCCTTTGTCATCGGTATGTTACTTGCCCGAGATTCGATCGTCGGTATCTCAATACCTAGTTCAATCTCGTTACCGGCAAGTCTCTTTACTCGTTCCATAATACATCATCCCACAACTAACTCATTAGTTGCAATGCTTGCAAGGCTTAAGTGATGTGCATTACCGAGTGGGCCCAGAGATACCTCTCCGACAATCGGAGTGACAAATCCTAATCTCGAAATACGTCAACCCAACAAGTACCTTTGGAGACACCTGTAGAGCACCTTTATAATCACCCAGTTACGTTGTGACGTTTGGTAGCACACAAAGTGTTCCTCCGGTAAACGGGAGTTGCATAATCTCATAGTCATAGGAACATGTATAAGTCATGAAGAAAGCAATAGCAACATACTAAACGATCAAGTGCTAAGCTAACGGAATGGGTCAAGTCAATCACATCATTCTCCTAATGATGTTATCCCGTTAATCAAATGACAACTCATGTCTATGGTTAGGAAACATAACCATCTTCGATTAACGAGCTAGTCAAGTAGAGGCATACTAGTGGCACTCTGTTTGTCTATGTATTCACACATGTATTATGTTTCCGATTAATACAATTCTAGCATGAATAATAAACATTTATCATGATATAAGAAAATAAATAATAACTTTATTATTGCCTCTAGGGAATATTTCCTTCAGTCTCCCACTTGCACTAGAGTCAATAATCTAGTTCACATCGCCATATGATTTAACATCAATAGTTCACATCTTTATGTGGTTAACACCCATAGTTCACATTGACATGTGACCAACACCCAAAGGGTTTACTAGAGTCAGTAATCTAGTTCACATCGCTATGTGATTAACACTCAAAGAGTACTAAGGTGTGATCATGTTTTGCTTGTGAGATAATTTTAGTCAACGGGTCTGTCACATTCAGATCCGTAAGTATTTTGCAAATTTCTATGTCTACAATGCTCTGCACGGAGCTACTCTAGCTAATTGCTCCCACTTTCAATATGTATCTAGACCGAGATTTAGAGTCATCTAGATTAGTGTCAAAACTTGCATCGACGTAACCCTTTACGACGAACCTTTTGTCACTTCCATAATCGAGAAACATATCCTTATTCCACTAAGGATAATTTTGACCGCTGTCCAGTGATCTACTCCTAGATCACTATTGTACTCCCTTGCCAAACTCAGTGGTAGGGTATGCAATAGATCTGGTACACAGCATGGCATACTTTATAGAACCTATGGCTGAGGCTTAGGGAATGACTTTCATTCTCTTTCTATCTTCTGTCGTGGTCGGGCTTTGAGTCTTACTCAATTTCACACCTTGTAACACAGGCAAGAAACTCTTTCTTTGACTGTTCCATTTTGAACTAATTCAAAATCTTGTCAAGGTATGTATTCATTGAAAAAACTTATCAAGCGTCTTGATCTATCTCTATAGATCTTGATGCTCAATATGTAAGCAGCTTCACCGAGGTCCTTCTTTGAAAAACTCCTTTCAAATACTCCTTTATGCTTTGCAGAATAATTCTACGTTATTTCCGATCAACAATATTTCATTCACATATACTTATCAGAAATGTTGTAGTGCTCCCACTCACTTTCTTGTAAATACAGGCTTCACCGCAAGTCTGTATAAAACTATATGATTTGATCAACTTATCAAAGCGTATATTCCAACTCCGAGATGCTTGCACCCGTCCATAGATGGATCGCTGGAGCTTGCATATTTTGTTAGCACCTTTAGGATTGACAAAACCTTCTGGTTGTATCATATACAACTCTTCTTTAATAAATCCATTAAGGAATGCAGTTTTGTTTATCCATTTGCCAGATTTCATAAAATGCGGCAGTTGCTAACATGATTCGGACAGACTTAAGCATAGATACGAGTGAGTAACTCTCATCGTAGTCAACACCTTGAACTTGTCGAAAACCCTTTGCGACAATTCTAGCTTTGTAGATACTAACACTACTATCAGCGTCCGTCTTCCTCTTCAAGATCCATTTAATCTCAATGGCTCGCCGATCATTGGGCAAGTCAAACAAAGTCCATGCCTTGTTCTCATACATGGATCTCATCTCAGATTTCATGGCCTCAAGCCATTTCGCGGAATCTGGGCTCATCATCGCTTCCTCATAGTTCGTAGGTTCGTCATGGTCAAGTAACATGACCTCCAGAACAGGATTACCGTACCACTCTGGTGTGGATCTCACTCTGGTTTACCTACGAGGTTTGGTAGTAACTTGATCTGAAGTTACATGATCATCATCATTAGCTTCATCACTAATTGGTGTAGTAGTCACAGGAACAGATTTCTGTGATGAACTACTTTCCAATAAGGGATCAGGCACAGTTACCTCATCAAGTTCTACTTTCCTCCCACTCACTTCTTTCAAGAGAAACTCTTCTCTAGAAAGGATCCATTCTCAGCAATGAATATCTTGCCTTCGGATCTGTGATAGAAGGTGTACCCAATTGTCTCCTTTGGGTATCCTATGAAGACACATGTCTCCGATTTGGGTTTGAGCTTATCAGGATGAAACTTTTTCTTATAAGCATCGCAACCCCAAATTTTAAGAAACGACAACTTTGGTTTCTTGCCAAACCACAGTTCATACGGTGTCGTCTCAAACAGATTTAGATGGTGCCCTGTTTAACGTGAATGCAGTTGTCTCTAATGCATAACCCCAAAACGATAGTGGTAAATCGGTAAATGACATCATAGATTGCACTATATCCAATAAAGTACGGTTATGACGTTCGGACTCACCATTATGCTGTGGTGTTCCAGGTGGCACGAATTTGTGAAACTATTCCACATTGTTTTAATTGAAGACCAAACTCGTAACTCAAATATTTGTCTCCGCGATCAGATCATAGAAACCTTATTTTCTTGTCATGATGATTTTCCACTTCACTCTGAAATTCTTTGAACTTTTCAAATGTTTCAGACTTATGTTTCATCAAGTAGATATACCCATATCTGCTCAAATCATCTGTGAAGGTCAGAAAATAACGATACCCGCCGCGAGCCTCAGCACTCATCGGATCGCATATATCAGTATGTATTATTTCCAATAAGTCAGTTGCTCGCTCCATTGTTCCGGAGAACGAAGTCTTAGTCATCTTGCCCATAAGGCATGGTTCGCAAGCATCAAGTGATTCCAAAAGCCCATCAGCATGGAGTTTCTTCATGCGCTTTACACCAATATGACCTAAACGGCGGTGCCACAAATAAGTTGCACTATCATTATTAACTTTGCATCTTTTGGCTTCAATATTATGAATATGTGTATCACTACGATCGAGATCCAACGAACCATTTTCATTGGGTGTGTAACCATATAAGGTTTTATTCATGTAAACAGAACAACAATTATTCTCTAACTTAAATGAATAACCGTATTGCAATAAACATGAGCAAATCATATTCATGCTCAACGCAAACACCAAATAACACTTATTTAGGTTCAACACTAATGCCGAAAGTATAGGGAGTGTGCGATGATGATCATATCAATCTTGGAACCACTTCCAATACACATCGTCACTTCATCCTTAACTAGTTTCTGTTCATTATGCAACTCCCGTTTCGAGTTACTACTCTTTAGCAACTGAACCAGTATCAAATACCGAGGGGTTGCTACGAACACTAGTAAAATACACATCAATAATCTGTATATCAAATATACCATTGTTCACTTTGCCATCCTTCTTATCCACCAAATACTTGGGGCAGTTCTGCTTCCAGTGACCAGTCCCTTTGCAGTAGAAGCACTTAGTCTCAGGCTTAGGTCCAGACTTGGGCTTCTTCACTTGAGCAGCAACTTGCTTGCTGTTCTTCTTGAAGTTCCCCTTCTATCCCTTTGCCCTTTTCTTGAAACTAGTGGTCTTGTTAACCATCAACACTTGATGTTCTTTCTTGATTTCTACCTTCGTCAATTTCAGCATCGTGAAGAGCTCGGGAATTACTTTCTCCATCCCTTGCATACTATAGTTCATCACGAAGTTCTACTAACTTGGTGATGGTGACTAGAGAATTCTGTCAATCACTATTTTATCTGGAAGATTAACTCCCACTTGATTCAAGCGATTGCAGTACCCAGACAATCTGAGCACATGCTCACTGCTTGAGCTATTCTCCTCCATCTTTTAGTTATAGAACTTGTTGGAGACTTCATATCTCTCAACTCGGGTATTTGCTTGAAATATTAACTTCAACTCCTGGAACATCTCATATGGTCCATGACGTTCAAAACGTCTTTGAAGTCCCGATTCTAAGTCGTTAAGCATGGTACACTAAACTATCAAGTAGTCATCATATTGAGCTAGCCAAACGTTCATAACGTCTGCATCTGCTCCTGCAATAGGTGTGTCACCTAGCGGTGCATCAAGGACATAATTCTTCTGTGCAGCAATGAGGATAAACCTCAGATCACGGACCCAGTCCGCATCATTGCTACTATCATCTTTCAACTTAGTTTTCTCTAGGAACATATCAAAATAAAACAGGGGAGCTAAACGCGAGCTATTGATCTACAACATAGATATGCTAATACTACCAGGACTAAGTTCATGATAAATTTAAGTTCAATTAATCATATTACTTAAGAACTCCCACTTAGATAGACATCCCTCTAATCCTCTAAGTGATCACGTGATCCAAATCAACTAAACCATGTCCGATCATCACGTGAAATGGAGTAGTTTTCAATGGTGAACATCACTATGTTGATCATATCTACTATATGATTCACGCTCGACCTTTCGGACTCAGTGTTCCGAGGCCATATCTGCATATGCTAGGCTCGTCAAGTTTAACCCCAGTATTTCTGCGTGTGCAAAACTGGTTTGCACCCGTTGTATGTGAACGTAGAGCTTATCACACCCGATCATCACGTGGTGTCTCGGCACGACGAACTTTGGCAACGGTGCATACTCAGGGAGAACACTTGTACCTTGAAATTTAGTGAGAGATCATCTTATAATGCTACCGTCAATCAAAGCACAATAAGATGCATAAAGGATAAACATCACATGCAATCAATATAAGTGATATGATATGGCCATCATCATCTTGTGCTTGTGATCTCCATCTCCGAAGCACCGTCATGATCACCATCGTCACCGGCGCGACACCTTGATCTTCATCGTAGCATCGTTGTCGTCTCGCCAATCTTATGCTTCTACGACTATCGCTACCGCTTAGTGATAAAGTAAAGCATTACAGGGCGATTTGCATTGCATACAATAAAGCGACAACCATATGGCTCCTGCCAGTTGTCGATAACTCGGTTACAAAACATGATCATCTCATACAATAAAATTTAGCATCATGTCTTGACCATATCACATCACAACATGCCCTGCAAAACAAGTTAGACGTCCTCTACTTTGTTGTTGCAAGTTTTACGTGGCTGCTACGGGCTTAGCAAGAACCGTTCTTACCTACGCATCAAAAACCACAACGATAGTTTGTCAAGTTGGTGCTGTTTTAACCTTCGCAAGGACCGAGCGTAGCCACACTCGGTTCAACTAAAGTTGGAGAAACTGACACCCGCCAGCCACCTATGTGCAAAGCACGTCGGTAGAACCAGTCTCGCGTAAGCGTAAGCGTACGCGTAATGTCGGTCCGGGCCGCTTCATCCAACAATACCGCCGAACCAAAGTATGACATGCTCGTAAGCAGTATGACTTATATCGCCCACAACTCACTTGTGTTCTACTCGTGCATACGACATCTACGCATAAAACCAGGCTCGGATGCCACTGTTGGGGAACGTAGTAATTTCAAAAAATTCTACGCACACGCAAGATCATGGTGATGCATAGCAACGAGAGGGGAGAGTGTTGTCCACGTACCCTCGTAGACAGAAAGCGGAAGCGTTAGCACAACGCGGTTGATGTAGTCGTACGTCTTCACGATCCGACCGATCAAGTACCGAACGCACGGCACCTCCGAGTTCTGCACACGTTCAACTCGATGACGTCCCTCGAACTCCGATCCAGCCGAGCTTTGAGGGAGAGTTTCGTCAGCATGACGGCGTGGTGACGATGCTGATGTTCTACCGACACAGGGCTTCGCAAGCACCACTACGATATTATCGAGGTGGATTATGGTGGAGGGGGGCACCGCACACGGCTAAGAGATCCAAGGGATCAATTGTTCTGTTTCCAAAGGGTGCCCCCTCCCTGTATATGAAGGAGTGGAGGAGGGGGAGGGCCGGCCCTCTCTATGGCGCGCCCTAGGAGGAGTCCTACTCCCACCGGGAGTAGGATTCCCCCCTTCCAAGTAGTAGGAGTAGGAGTCAAGGAAAGGGGAGAGAGAAGAGAAGGAAGGAGGGGGCGCAGCCCCTCCCCCTAGTCCAATTCAGACTAGGCCTTGGGGGGGCGCGCAACCTCTCCTCTCTCTTTCCCCTAAAGCCCAATAAGGCCCATATACTCCCCGGCGAATTCCCGTAACTCTCCGGTACTCCGAAAAATACCCGAATCACTCGGAACCTTTCCGATGTCTGAATATAGTCGTCCAATATATCGATCTTTACGTCTCGACCATTTCGAGACTCCTCGTCATGTCCCTGATCTCATCCGGGACTCCGAGCTACCTTCGGTACATCAAAACACATAAACTCATAATATAACTGTCATCGAACTTTAAGCGTGCGGACCCTACGGGTTCGAGAACAATGTAGACATGACCGAGACACGTCTCCGGTCAATAAACAATAGCGGAACCTGGATGCTCATATTGGCTCCCACATATTCTACGAAGATCTTTATCGGTCAAACCGCATAACAACATACGTTGTTCCCTTTGTCATCAGTATGTTACTTGCCCGAGATTCGATCGTCGGTATCTCAATACCTAGTTCAATCTCGTTACCGGCAAGTCTCTTTACTCGTTCCGTAATAGATCATCCCACAACTAACTCATTAGTTGCAATGCTTGCAAGGCTTAAGTGATGTGCATTACCGAGTGGGCCCAGAGATACCTCTCCGACAATCGGAGTGACAAATCCTAATCTCGAAATACGTCAACCCAACAAGTACCTTCGGAGACACCTGTAGAGCACCTTTATAATCACCCAGTTACGTTGTGACGTTTGGTAGCACACAAAGTGTTCCTCCGGTAAACGGGAGTTGCATAATCTCATAGTCATAGGAACATGTATAAGTCATGAAGAAAGCAATATCAACATACTAAACGATCAAGTGCTAAGCTAACGGAATGGGTCAAGTCAATCACATCATTCTCCTAATGATGTGATCCCGTTAATCAAATAACAACTCATGTCTATGGTTAGGAAACATAACCATCTTCGATTAACGAGCTAGTCAAGTAGAGGCATACTAGTGACACTCCGTTTGTCTATGTATTCACACATGTATTATGTTTCCGATTAATACAATTCTACCATGAATAATAAACATTTATCATGATATAAGGAAATAAATAATAACTTTATTATTGCCTCTAGGGTATATTTCCTTCATATATAGAAGATCAATGCTTCCTTCATCCCTTTGATTTCCGAGAAAGACACCCCTCTCACTTCAAGTGATTTTAGGTCCATATCCGAGCTTAATTGCACCATCAAGATAACTACCAAACTTCTAGCCAACAAACTACACAATGTCATTCTCAGTTGTCAAATTGAGTCAATATGTATTTTGTACTCCATCCATTCCAATGAACAAGGCATGCACGCATGCCAAAATTCACCTTTGACCATAAATTAGACCAGCCAAATGTGGATTGTGTGTGATAAAAATTTCATCATTAATTTTGTACTGAAAAGGATTTTACTGAAAAGAAGTTTCAGTGGTTTAATTTTTACGTCACAAAATGTATATTCAAGGTTTGAAAAAGCATTAGCATAAGCGAGGCGGTTGACCTTCGCCTAGCGCCTAGGTCGTGCTTAAGCGCTCTAGGCACAACTTAGAAGGACATAAAATTTTGACTACCAAGTTGTATTGGGGATATTATATGTGTATCGATATTGATTTAGAGGATATGAAAAAACTATCAGCTATTGCAAATGTAAGATGGCCAATTTAGCCTGTCGGTACAATATGGCATGATTTCTCACTTGAGTGGACAATTTCTTACTTACCATGCCCAGAGTTCCGCTGATGCCCTAGGCGAGGCATTTGGTCATTTCCTAGCACCTAACTGTGCCTAAGCACCTCCTAAGCGCTGCCTTGAGTGTATATTCTTAGTTTAATTTATGGTCAAAGTTAGATTTTGTGAAGCATGCACGCTTTATTCATTGGAACGGATGGAGTAAGAGCATAACTATTCAAGACTGTCTTGCTTGGTCCTTTGAATATCTGCACTGGTGCCACTATTCCAAGAAATAAATTATAGTTCGTAAATTAGATTTTGAGAAGCTTTTGACCTCACTGAACATCAAGAATATACTGCATGCATAAGGCTTTGATACCGGATGGATACTACATGCATAAGGCTTTGCTACCGGATGGATACTTTGGATGAAAATGATCTTCTCCTCTGAAACTTCCTATGTGCTTTTAAATGGTGTCCCTGGAAATCAATTCCAGTGTAAGAGAGGAGTTAGGCAGTATGATCCTCCTTCACCACTGCTTTTTGTGCTAGTTGTTGATCTTCTCCAATATGTGGTCAATGAAGCCATGCAACACGAGCTAAGCTCCTCTACTAGCAAAATCTTGCCATGACTTCCCCATCATCCAATATGCCGATGACACCATTTTTTGTTTTGCCTGCCGAGGAAGCACAACTTTCACAAGATAGAAATCTTGTCTTACATTGATCACACTGGACCTAAGTTGAACTAAAATAAAGATGTGATCAGGCCTATAAATGTTCCTGCAGGAAAAGTTATCAAAATGGTCTCAATTATAGGATGTCAACATTGTTATTTCCCTTTTACCTATCCAAGGTTGGCAATGTGTCTCAACAAACTAAGAATTGAAGACTCCACCCCTGATATGCAAAGGATTTAAAGAAGACTTACTGGTTGGTCAACTTTCCTCTCATGTGATGGAAGAATTATTCTCATCAAGTATGTTTTATATTCAATTCCCTACCTTCTTCATGTGCTCCCTTGCCTTGCCAGTTATTGTTATCAATACATATTTAAGACACTGCCTATGGAAAAAAATTGGTATGGAAGACAGAAGGACTACTTTAATTTCATGAAAGAAAGTTTCCAGACCCAAGCATCAAGGAGCATTAGGCATCTTCGATATTTATACTCGTAACAAAGCTTTGCTTATGAAGAATTTACACAATTTCTTCAACAAGAAAAATCTTCCATGGGTCAAGCTAATTTGGGAAGAATACTATAGCTATTCTCCCCCAATGGATAAACTTGAAGGTAGTTTCTACTGGAATATTCAGCTGATGCACACTTACAAAGAATATGCATCATGTACCTTTGGGTAGGGAAATACAACTTTGTTCTGGTATTGCCAATGGAAAGAGGACCCTCTAACTTAGAAATTTCATAAGATAAACCCTTATGCAATCAATGACAAGAATAAGTGGCCAATTTTATGCTCAGGAAGATTTGACCCAACACTTTCAGATACCCCTCTCCTAGAAGCCTATGATCAATTCCTTCTAGTCCACAACCTAATTCCAAATGCATGTCAAGCACACAAAGACAACTGGCACATTCAAGGCAATTCATGCAAATATTATTCCATGAAAATGTATAGAGTCATCGTGCTCAATGAACATGCCCCAAGCTCTTAAATCTCATTTGACAAGGTGTTAGCAGACTCAAAAACAAAATATATATTTTTAGCTTGCTCTGCATGACATAACTTTTTGAGCAATCTGCATGAAAGAATTAATACTAGGGCATTGCTAAAAAGAAAAAGATTTCACATGCATAATTACTCCTTCTCTCTTTGCAACTTAGCAATTGAAAAAATTCTGATGCACCTTCTCTGGGATTGCAACTTTGCCCATGGCTGTTGCGAGACCCTCATTCCAAATAGAAAGAGAGGAACTTATGTAAGATAGTATGTTGGCAATGAAAATGTTGCCTAATTCTATAAGCATGTAAATCATTATTCTTGGTTACTCGAATATCTAGCTCCAAAGAAATGGGCAAATTTCCAGGAATGGTAATCCTTCCACACATTCTTGGAGATACTCCTTCAAAGAAGATCTACAAATGCTTTCTCACAGGATTAGGGACAAGCATGTTGCTTGCTTCCGAGTTTGCTTTGACATGAATTTTGTTAATTTTATTTTCTATGTTGCCAAGAGCTGCTGGCATTGGATAGGTGACCTTATGGGGTCTCTCTCTCTATATATATATATGTTTTATTTTTCCCTCTTTTTTCCTTTACCATTATATCATACTTTATTCTACAGATGAAAATTTATTATAGACCATTTTT
Organism: Triticum aestivum; assembly: GCF_018294505.1. NCBI lineage: Eukaryota > Viridiplantae > Streptophyta > Magnoliopsida > Poales > Poaceae > Triticum > Triticum aestivum. The sequence continues at coordinate 143,199,606 of NC_057802.1, forward strand.
TCTATGGTTTTGGGCCTAAAAAATGTAGACACTGGTAAAATGAGTCTTAGCACAATGGGGGTTGGAGTAGTTCCTCATGCCCTTGTTTACACGACAAGTGGTACGAGTTGTCTAGGTATAAATTTTGCTAGATTCGCATCGTCGATCATGGTTGTGGGTGGATAACCAATGTATGACCGAGTGTGGAGAATTTTGCTAGTCTCACATCGGTTATGTGAGTGCAAGGTATAGAGCAAAAAACAGCTTTAGTTAGTCTTTTAGATCGAGAGGGCCTAGGCCTCATATAAGACTTTGTTGCTATGTGGTTGGGCCTAAAAGAGTGAATTGGGACCTATAATGGGCCCTTGGTGTAATGAGGGTTGGTGCGCTGGTTTAGCAGGTCTTAGATTGCATAACATGCATGCAATTATATTCCATGCATAGGATCACATTATATTACTCGTGGATTAATATGTTAAATACATAGTATCTGAATACATTGCAAGTCTATGTATAGGGAAGGCACAAAGAAGAAAGAGAACATGCAAGAAAAAAAGAGTTTGGGTTCGTGGCGACTTATATGGGAAAGGTAAGAGTGCCCTTACTTATCAAGTTAGTAGTGTAAAATAGTTTGGAAGTTCAATACCGACCAGAAAAAGCATGCCAAGAGGACATAAAGCGAAAAGAGGGGGTAAAGTTTGAGTATCGCGACGGTTCGATTAATGTACACAACAAGGATAGACTTTTGCCTCCATTTCGGGAAAAAATGATGTACACAACAAATAAATAGTATGTGTAGTGTTGTCATGCTTGACGTAGTATATGAAGTACTCATGTCACAAACTAGTCTTATCTCAATGAATTACGTGCAATTTTTAGATTTTTTTTGTAAGAAAGTGCTAGAAAAACAAAAACTATAGAAGAAACCATGTAAAAGTAGAAATATAGGGGGAAATAGGAAACATTAAGAAAATATTGGGAGGAGGGGGAGGGGTGGAAAATGGAAATTAAAATCCAATAGTATTAATAAATATAATTGCGAAGTTTAGAATAAAATAATGTCTTAGACAAGATAGGTAAATTATTATGGAAAACCCAAGAAATGATTGATAAAAGCGAATATATTCTAGAATGATAGGGAATTAAAAGAATAACAACTTCACAAAAAATTGCTCCATATATTTCTCTTATTTTTCTTCTAATTTGGATGTATTGATTTTTTCCCTAAAATTCAAGAATTCATAAAAAATTCTGAATTTATTTTCTATTTTTTCTAAAAAAATTAAGAACAAGCAACACTAGTTGCCTATGCAGGTTGGGCTCATGGGCTGCCCCACCTTCATGCTACCCATGACTGCTATTTTTTTTCTCTCAAAGATGAAGAATGGAAGTTACTAACTTTAATTGGTTTCAAGAGTTCACACGTCAACTTTCCCCACGTCAAAAAAATAAAAAAGAGTTCACACGTCAACTTTTCTTGTTCTAGAGTTTAGAAACAAAACCTAGATAGATTTGGATAATAGGTGAGCAACGGAATGGATGGCGTTTTGCTTAACTTGGTCCCTTGGCGACGTACGTACAACGGGTTCGCTTTCCCCACGGCCTTATCCCTCGCCGACGGATGAACTGACCCGTGAGGCGTGACAAGGCCATGGCTAGGGAACTTTCCCCAATCAATGAAGCACCCGCAGCAGGCACAGCAAATACGTGCCAGTACATACCCATCTTTCGACAGGCAAGAACACGGAGGCGACCGAAAAAGACCGCGACGTGCGCGCCGGCCTATCCCCGTCGGGACAAGGACGTGTGCTGAGCGGCCGGGGCCGATACGGCTCTACCTCCACGCGCGGGCGCGGAGGCGCATCGGGTAGACAAAACGGCGGGCGCACGCGCCACCAGAAATTATCGTGCGACCGACAGGTTTGGGCCGGGGCGTCTCCGGTTTTATGTGCGCACACAGACAGCGGGGCGTCATTTTCCTCTTGTAACGTTTTTGGCTCTTGGGGGCTCGGGAATCTTTCGTTTTCGTGCCCGGCCAAGGCCCCGTTTTATGGTGCACCGGCTGCTAATTTTTATGTAAACCGGGATGGCTGATTATGGGAACCTGGAAAAGGACGTAGACAGGTTTTGGTACGAACAAAGAAAATGTGTGCTCCTGGCCTCCACCTCCATTAGCGGTTGACCACACATGAATTCGCGTTCTACAGGTTGCAAACTACGATCAATCAATGTCCTGGTGCATGGAATGGTTAGGCTAGCTGATAACATCGTCGTGAGATCATTTAGGATCGTCTAGCCAAGGACTAGAAGAACTCGGGAACTATACGGCAAAAGGTGATTTTTTTTTTGAAGCAGTGACTGTAGAGCAATCGTTCTACAGTATATTTTCATTATTAAACAAAAAGGACAAAAATATATGTACAAGCAATGGTACTTCTATGGTATATTTTTATGATTAAACAAAAAAGGACAAAAGTAATTGTACAAGCAATGGTACCTAGAACTAAACCAATTCGTTCTCTAGAGAACATGGGTGGTAAAAAAGGAGAAGCTAAAAACTTTGAACAGTAACTATAAATGTGATAAAATCCAATCCTTACGAGCTTGAAGGAATTTGCTTTTAATCCTGTGACCCAGAATGGATGTCTTTGTTGGGCAAAATCTTCCAAGCCAAAGTGCTTGGGGTGCTATTTTTGAAAATTATGTTATTCCTTTGTATCCCAATATTCCAGCTACCCATGATGATAATGTTCATAGCAATACACTTAGGAAGAACACCCAGAGCCAGGGTGATCTCATGAATCACAACAGTGTCCCTTTTTTACTAGGAATGATCATATCCCAGCATTCTAATGCAAAGGGACAGTCTCAGGACAGATGCAGGGTAGTTTTCAGTTTCTGTTTATTGCACAATTGGCAGATATAGGATGAAAGATGGAATGATTTTCTTTGCGAAAGATCTCTGGTGTTGAGTCTGTCATGTAAAAGTAGCCAACCAAAAATGTTATATCTGAGTATTAAAGTAGAATTCCATATCTTCCTGAAGATGGGGTGTGCTGGATGACCTTGCATCAGAACCTTGTATAATTTTGCAGCAAAGAAAGAGGTATAGTTCCAACAATAACTCCATTTATCATTGTTTGTAGAGAGTTGATTCTGAGCTAAGATCATTTGGGTTTGCTGAAACTGCCCAAAGGCTTGAACAGTGAGGGGCCTATGGAAAAGATCCTCAAGAGATGTTGAGTTTACAACGAGTAAAATACATGCTCCATCCTTGTACTTGTTGGCCTGTAACAAAACCATCCTCGTACTCGAAAAATGCTCTAGTACAATCCTTAGACTCGTATAAACGTAACAGAGGCGGTCATGCGTACGCTTTGCAAAATACATTCCCCATTTCCCCTGCCACGTCAGCTGCGGCTTGGTGCGGCCGAACCGGTCAGGCGCGTTGGAGTTGGGCTGAGACAAGACAAACCAAGCCGCACATCCAGCTCAAACATAAAAAATAACAACTTTAGACAAGACAGCAGAGTTGTGTTCATCCTGCTAGACTAATACAAGTGTACATATGAGCAGTAATGCAGAAGTCTCTACTCCTACAAGATTGGGTTCATTAAGCGACCAGCAAGATTACCAAGAGTTGCAACAAATGAACCACTTATATAGGAGTTGTGATCATCATTTATCAACTCGGCCAATGATTCCATCAAGGGAATGGGGCAAAAGCATTCACATCATGGGAACTGAACGTATCAATATGGTTGCCATCGGCGCAGCTCACAGCAATAGATGCCAACGCCTTCGTCTCCCTTCGAGATCTACCTGCTATGCCTATTCCCCACAGCCGCGTTCTCTGCCGCCGATCAAAATCCTCTTCGGCTGTGGGCTACACAGTTCTGGGGAAAGAACACATGAACAATTTTTTATCTTTTATGCACGTGAAAGAATACAGGAACAAACGCCTACGAAATTCTCTAGGATCGATTGATGGAAACAGAGGTCAGTTAGTTCAGCTAGACCAGCTCCCATCGCTGATGTGGCGGGAGAGAAAGGGCCCAACATTTTACAAAATGTACGTAGGACTGTACTCGTTACGTATTTGCAAGTCTCAGGACTATACTAGAGGATTTTTCAAGTACGAGGATGGTTTTGTTACAAGCCAACAAGTATAAGGACGAAACATGCAATTTACTTAGTTTACAACCTGATGCATGATGACCCACAAGTATAGGGGATCAATTATAGCTCTTTTCGATAAGTAAGAGTGTCGAACCCAACGAGAAGCAGAAGGACATGACAAGTAGTTTTCAGCAGGGTAATGTCTGCAAGTGCTGAAATTGTAAGTAGCGGAGTAGTTTGATAGCAAGATAATTTGTAACGAGCAAGTAACGATAGTAGTAACAAATATGTAGCAAGGTAGCCCAATCCTTTTGAGGCAAAGGACAGGCCAAAACGGTCTCTTATGATAAGCAAATCGTTTTTGAGGGTACACGGCAATTTCATCTAGTCACTTTCATCATGTTGGTTTAATTTGTGTTCGCTACTTTGGTAATTTGATATGTGGGTGGACCGGTGCTTAGGTGCTGTTCTTATTTGAACAAACCCCCTTACTTATGATTAACCCTCCCGCAAGAATCTACAACTATGAGAAAAGTATTAAGAATAAATTCTAACCATAGTATTAAACTTTTGGATCCAATCGGTCCCTTATGGAATAGCGCATAAACTGGGGTTTAAGCTTCTGTCACTCTCGCAACCCATCATCTAATTGCTACTCCACAATGCATTCCCTTAGGCCCAAATATGGTGAAGTGTCATGTAGTCGACGTTCACATGACACCACTATGGGAATAACAACATACATACTATCAAAATATCGAACACATATCTAATTCACATGATTACTTGCAACATGATTTCTCCCATGACCTCAAGAACAAAAGTAACTACTCACAAATGATAAACATGCTCATGTTTAGAGGAGTATTAAATAGCATAATGGATCTGAACATATAATCTTCCACCAAATAAACCATATAGTATTCAACTACAAGATGTAATCAACACTACTAGTCACCCACAAGCACCAATCTATAGTTCCGGTAACAAGATTGAACACGATGAACTAGGGTTTGAGATGAGATGGTGATGTTGATGGAGACTGCCCTCCCCAAGATGGGAGAGTTGTTGGTGATGATGATGACGATGATTTCCCCCTCCTGGAGGGAAGTTCCCCCGGCGGAATCGCTCAGCCGGAGGGCAAAAGTGCTCCTGCCCAAGTTCCGCCTCGAGACGGCGGTGCTCCGTCCCGAAAGTCATATCCTTATTTTTTTTCTAGGTCAAAATGACCTATATACCAGAAGATGGGCACCGGAGGTAGGCCGAGGAGGGCACAACCCACCAGGGCGCGCCCAGGTGGGTTGTGCCCACCTGATGGGCCCCTCTGGTAGTTATTTGCTCCAATAATTCTTATATATTCCATAAAAATTCCTCATGAAGTTTCATCTTGTTTGGAGTTGTGCAGAATAGCTAGCCTGACGGAGTGATACGTCTCCAACGTATCTATAATTTTTTCCAACGTATCTATAATTTTTGATTGTTCTATGCTATTATATTATCCATCTAGGATGGTTTATATGCATTTATATACTATTTTATATGATTTTGGGGACTAACCTATTAACCTAGAGCCCAGTGCCAGTTTCTGTTTCTTCTTTGTTTTTGAGTATCGCAGAAAAGGAATACCAAACGGGGTCCAATTGACGTGCCAATTTTTGATGATTTTTTATGGACCAAAAGAAGCCCCGGGAGTAAAAGAGTTGGGCCAGAAGAGTCCCGGACCGTCCACGAGGGTGGGGGTGCGCCCTACCCCCCTGGGCGCGTCCCCCTATCTCGTGGACGACTCGGAGACCCCCCTGATGTGAGACCTACGCCAAAAATTCCTATAAATACAGAAACCTCCAGAAAATAACCTAGATCGGGAGTTCCGCCGCCGCAAGCCTCTGTAGCCACCAAAAACCAATCGGGACCTTGTTCCGGCACCCTGCCGGAGGGGGGGTCCATCACCGGTGGCCATCTTCATCATCCCGGCGCTCTCCATGACGAGGAGGGAGTAGTTCACCCTCGGGGATGAGGGTATGTACCATTAGTTATGTGTTTGATCTCTCTCTCTCTCTCTCTCTCTCGTGTTCTTGATTCGACACGATCTTGATGTATCGCCAGCTTTGCTATTATAGTTGGATCTTATGATGTTTCTCCCCCTCTACTCTCTTGTAATGGATTGAGTTTTCCCTTTGAAGTTATCTTATCGGATTGAGTCTTTAAGGATTTGAGAACACTTGATGTATGTCTTGCATGTGCTTATCTGTGGTGACAATGGGATATCACGTGATCTACTTGATGTATGTTTTGGTGATCAACTTGCGGGTTCAGTGACCTTGTGAACTTATGCATAGGGGTTGGCACACGTTTTCGTCTTGACTCTCCGGTAGAAACTTTGGGGCACTCTTTGAAGTACTTTGTGTTGGTTTGAATAGATGAATCTGAGATTGTGTGATGCATATCGTATAATCATACCCACGGATACTTGAGGTGACATTGGAGTATCTAGGTGACATCAGGGTTTTGGTTGATTTGTATCTTAAGGTGTTATTCTAGTACGAACTCGATGATAGATCGAACGGAAAGAATAGCTTTGTGTTATTTTACTACGGACTCTTGAATAGATCGATCAGAAAGGATAACTTTGAGGTGGTTTCGTACCCTACAACAATCTCTTCGTTTGTTCTCCGCTATTAGTGACTTTGGAGTGACTCTTTGTTGCATGTTGAGGGATAGTTATATGATCCAATTATGTTATTATTGTTGAGAGAATTTGCACTAGTGAAAGTATGAACCATAGGCCTTGTTTCACCGCATTGCAATATCATTTGTGCTCACTTTTATCATTAGTTGCCTTGCTGTTTTTATATTTTCAGATTACAAAAACCTATATCTACCATCCATATTGCACTTGTATCACCATCTCTTCGCCGAACTAGTGCACCTATACAATTTACCATTGTATTGGGTGTGTTGGGGACAGAATAGACTCTTTGTTATTTGGTTGCAGGGTTGTTTGAGAGAGACCATCTTCAACCTACGCCTCCCACAGATTGATAAACCTTAGGTCATCCACTTGAGGGAAATTTGCTACTGTCCTACAAACCTCTGCACTTGGAGGCCCAACAACGTCTACAAGTAGAAGGTTGCGTAGTAGACATCAAGCTCTTTTCTGGCGCCGTTGCCGGGGAGGTGAGTGCTTGAAGGTATATCTTTAGATCTTGCAATCGAATCTTTTAGTTTCTTGTTTTATCACTAGTTTAGTTTATAAAATAAAACTACAAAAAATGGAATTGAGGGTGCCTCGTATGCTTCATCTTTTTAATATCTTTCATGAAAATAAGGATTCCGAAAATTGTGCTCAAGTACTAGAAGAAGAATTACATAGAATGCTTGGCATAAAATATGTGAATGATGAGCATGATTGCAATGTTGTTAGTATGAATTCTTTGAATACCCATGATGCTAATGATATGCTTTGAGAGAGAGGTGTCGATAAAAACAAAATATGGACATAGAATCATCATGTTGATTATTATAACAACAACAAATTTAAACTTAAGACTTTTATCATAGAACTTTTATCATACACTTCTCATGTATAAGTAATAGTTCATCACACAATCGAAGTATAAAGCAAAAACTCTATTAGAAACCAACAAACTATGTTCTCAGTCAACTTTGCAATTACAATTCATCATATTTTAAGGAAGGGTCACGTGTCGGAGCCTTTAGGCAAGTCCACATACTCAACCATCATATAGTCTTCTATGATTGCTAACATTCACCGCGTACACATGAGCAAAACGTTTCAACCGGACACATAGAAAGATAGGGGCTTATAGTTTCGCCTCCCAACATACTCACCTCAAGGGTGATGTCAACAATAATAACTCATGCTATCTATATTCAACAGGACATATGTGCCTAGATCTTTCCTCACGACATGATGCTTGCCAAAGGAGAAAAATAAAAAGGAATAGAAGGGAAACTTTGACTCTTTGCATAATAGTAAATACATAAAAGTAAAAGATAGGCCCTTCGCAGAGGGAAGCAGAGGTTGCCATGCGCTTATTTGTTTGTATGCTCAATCCCTTAGTGCAAGAGAACATCACATTGTATCATCCCTTAAGATGACAACCTTTATTATGCAGTCTGTCGCTTTTATTCTTTGTCATCCAAGTTCGTACAACGCTCAATTTTCTCTTACACTAAATGATCTCACATTTTTAGAAGCAATTTTTATTGCCTTTTTGCACCGATGACAACTTACTTGAGGGATCTTACTCAATCCCTAGGTAGGTATGGTGGGCACTTGAAAACAAGATTTGGGTTTAAGGGTTTTTGGATGCACAAGTAGTATCTCTACTTAGTGCGGAATTTTTGGCTGGCAAAGATAGGGGCAAGCACCACATGTTGAAGGATCTATGACAATATGACTTCTATGTGAATATAAACAAACATAAACCATTAAGTTTTATTCCTTGTCCAACGTCAACAATTTTGGCATATAATATTTTGATGAGGGCTCACAATCACAAAAGATTTCTAGGATAGTATATTTATATGTGAATCTTCTCTTCCCTTATTAATTCTTTCATGAGTTGCATCATTGACTAATGCTATGTTTGTCAATCTCTAATAAAATTTCCTACTTATACTTTTCCTTATGTGGTGCTATCACCTACCATAGGATTAGTATATGATCTTTTTGATTTATTTCTTTCCTTTTTATTTATTTCCTTTCTCTTTTTCCTTTATTATTTCTTTTCTTTATTTGCAACATGAAACTAAAGAAAGCAAAAACTCACACTAAACTTTATTATATAACTTGCACACGATTACAAGGATAGATCACTAAGAAAACTCTCAAAAAAGAAAGGATCGAACTAACTTTATTTCATCTAAAGCAAAAAGATTGAACTAAAATAAGTAAAAGCAAAAAGATAGTGGGATGATACGACACCGGGGCACCTCCCCCAAGCTTGGCGGAAGCCAAGGGGAGTGCCCATAGCCGATACTCAGTTCTCTGTGGTGGTGAAGAAGATGGTGGTGGTGATGAAGAAGAGATCTTGTCCTCGGATTTCCATGGCAGTGGTCCACCATCATAAGAGGAGGAGTGAGTCTCACGGGTCCTACAACTAGCAGCCAAGCTCATACCTTTAAAACTCGCCTCATATTCAAAGACTTGGTTTTGAAGATCATAGATCTGTCTTTGGAGGAAATTGATTTGCTCGTTGAGGGTGAAGACGATGTCCTTCATGGGCTTGCCATCCACCTTGAGATCACGGGAGAGGTCCGTGATCATGGTGATTGGCATGGAGTCCACGCTCCACCATCCCCTTGCACCGGAAGACATCTTGCTCCATAGCTTCGAGCCTAGCCTCCACGGTTCGCGTCCCCTTGGGACAGGGCACATCGCGAAGGTGAAGCACCCCCTCATGCATCTCAATGACCTGAGGGTGCTGCACCACCTCCCGCAGATATGGGTTGATGACGTTCTTGAAGAACCTGTCCTTGGACGAGCTTGAAGCAGCCATGGTAGATGGGATCTGACAGAAAACAACAAGGAAAAGAGAACAGAGGATTTCTCCGCGATACGGTGGTTAACAGGTTCGGGAAGTATATATATATTTTTATCTTGGGGGACAAGCAAGTTGTAGAAAAACGGAGTACGAAAGGTGTCCCAGGTGGGCACAACCCACCAGGGGACGCTTCCTGGAAGTTTCTTTATTTTCAAAATTCTTAAATATTCCAGAACTGATAAAAATTATTTTTGCGGATTTTTCGGAGTCCGTTTACTTACCGGATCATGTACCTCCTTATTTTTCACGATTTTGGAGTGTTCCGGAAGGACTCTTTTAGGTGTTCTTCCGGTGTCAAAGTTTGGATAATATTACTTTCAACATTAATGGGCGTACCTGAGATATAATGCTTTATTCGTTGCCCATTGACAACCTTCGGGTTAGTACCTTCGGGATTATATATTTTGATGGCTCCAGACTGGTAAACCTCCTCGATAACATAGGACCCTCCCATTTTGAGAGGAGTTTTCCTGCAAAGAATCTAAAATGAGAGTTGTACAAAAGAACATATTCTCCAACTTTAAACTCACGCTTTTGGATTCTTTTGTCATGCCATCTTTTAACTTTTTCTTTGAATAATTTTACATTTTCATAAGCTTGGGTTCTCCATTCATCTAATGAGCTTATATCAAATAACCTCTTTTCACCAGCAAGTTTGAAATCATAATTGAGTTCTTTAACTACCCAATATGCTTTATGTTCTAACTCAAGAGGCAAATGACAAGCTTTTCCATAGAGCATTTTATAAGGAGACATGCCCATAGGATTTTTATATGCTGTTCTATAAGCCCAAAGTGCATCATCTAATTTCTTAGACCAATTCTTTCGGGACCTATTAACAGTCTTTTACAAAATTAATTTTATTTCTCTGTTGCTAAGTTCAACTTGACCACTAGACTGAGGATGATAGGGTGATGCAATTCTATGGTTAACATCATACTTGGCAAGCATTTTACGGAAAGCACCATGAATAAAGTGTGAACCACCATCAATCATTAAATATCTAGGGACTCCAAACCTTGGGAAAATAACTTCCTTAAGCATTTTAATAGAGGTGTTGTGATCAGCACTACTGGTTGGAATAGCTTCTACCCATTTAGTAACATAATCAACATCAACCAAAATATGTGTATACCCATTAGAGGAAGGAAAAGGTCCCATGTAATCAAATCCCCAAACATCAAATGGTTCAACAGCAAGTGAATAATTCATAGGCATTTATTGACGCTTACCGATATTACCTATTCTTTGACATTCATCACAAGATGAGACAAACTTACGGGCATCCTTGAAGAGAGTAGACCAATAGAATCCAGACTGCAGTACCTTATGAGCAGTTCTATCTCCGGCATGATGCCCTCCATAAGCTTCAGAATGAAATTTCCATAGGATTTGTCCCTGTTCATGCTCAGGTATGCAACGTCTAATAATACCATCTACTCCTTTATGAAGATGTGGGTCATCCCAAAAGTAATGTCTTAAATCATAAAAGAATTTTTTCTTTTGTTGGTAAGTAAAGCTAGGTGGCAAATATTTAGCAACATTGTAATTAGCATAGTCAGCATACCAAGGAGTACTATGAGAAACATTTATTGCAGCTAACTGCTCATCAGGAAAACTATCATCAATAGGTAGTGGGTCATCAAGCACATTTTCAAGTCTAGACAAGTTATCAGCTACGGGGTTCTCAGCTCCTTTTCTATCAATGATATGTAAATCAAATTCTTGTAACAAGAGAACCCAACGAATAATTCTAGGTTTAGCATCTTTCTTTTCCATAAGATATTTAATAGCAGCATGGTCTGTGTGAACAGTTACTTTGAAATCAACAATGTAAGGTCTAAATTTATCACAAGAAAACACCACTACTAAGAATTCTTTTTTAGTAGTAGCATAATTTCTTTGAGCACTGTCTAGAGTTTTACTAGCATAATGAATAACATTCAAATTCTTATCAACTCTTTGTCCTAGAATAGCACCAACGACATAATCACTATCATCACACAAATTTCAAAAGGCAAGTTGCAATCAGGTGGCTGAACAATAGGTGCAGAAATTAAGGCTTTCTTGATTGTTTAAAAGGCTTCTAAACAATCATCATCAAAAACTAAAGGAATATCCTTTTGCAAAAGACTAGTAAGAGGCCTAGAAATTTTAGAAAAGTCTTTGATAAATCTCCTATAGAAACCAGAATGACCTAGGAAACTACGAATACCTTTTATATCTTTAGGACATGGCATTTTCTCAATTGCATCAACCTTAGCTTGGTCCACTTCAATACCTCTTTGAGAAATTTTATGACCCAAGACAATGCCTTCTTAACCATAAAGTGGCACTTCTCCCAATTCAAGAGAAGATTTGTTTGTTCACATCTATGCAAAACTCGATCAAGATTGCTTAAACAATCATCAAAAGTCATCCATGAAAACCTCAACAATCTTTTCACAAAAATCAGAGAATATAGCAGTCATACATCTTTGAAAGGTAGCAGGTGCATTACATAAACCAAAAGGCATACGCCTATAAGCATAGGTTCCAAAAGGACAAGTAAAAGTGGTCTTTTCTTGAGCAGGTTGAGAAACAGGTATTTGTGAAAAGCCATAATATCCATCAAGGAAGCAAAAGTGTGTGTGCTTAGATAATATTTCAAGCATTTGATAAATAAAAGACAAATGGTAATGATCTTTTTTAGTTGCTTTATTTAATTTTCTAAAATCAATTACCATTCTATAGCTTGTAACAATTCTTTGTGGATTAAGTTCATTCTTATCATTAGGAACAACAGTAATACCTCCTTTCTTAGGGACACAATGAACATGACTTACCCATCTAGTATGAGCTATGGGATAAATTATACCTGCTTCGAGAAGTTTTATTATTTCCGTTCTTACCACCTCTTTCATCTTAGGATTTAACCGAGATCAACAACGGGTTTAGCATCAGGTTCCATATTAATTTTGTGCTGACATAGAGTGGGACTAATGCCCTTTAAATCATCAAGAGTATATCCAATAGCAGCTCGGTGCTTCCTTAGAACTTTCAATAATCTTTCTTATTCATGTTCTGAAAGGTTAGAACTGATAATAACATGATATATTTTCTTTTCATCGAGATAAGCATATTTCAAAGTGTCTGGCAATTGTTTTAATTCAAACACAGGATCACCTTTAGGTGGAGGTGGACCTCCTAGAGTTTCAATAGGAAAATTGTGTTTAAGTAGAGGACGTTGTTCAAAGAAAATCTTATCTATTTCATTTCTTTCATGCATATGTAAATCATTTTCATGGTCTAGCAAATATTGTTCTAAAGGATCAGTAGGTGGTACAGCAATAGAAGCAAGACCAATTAATTCATCCTTACTAGGCAATTCTTTTTCATGAAGATTTCTACTGAACTTGGAAAATTAAACTCATGAGACTCATCACCGAAACTAACACCAACAGTTTGTTTCTTACAAGCTATCTTAGCATTAACTATGTTCAAGAAAGGTCTACCAAATATAATGGGACAGAAGTCATCTTGTGGGGAACCAAGAACAAGAAAATCAGTAGGGTATTTTATTTTCCCACACAAGACTTCAACATCTCGAATAATCCCAAACGGTGATATGGTGTCTCTATTAGCAAGTTTAATAGTAACATCTATTTCTTCTAACTCTGCAGGTACTATGTCTTTCACAATTTCTTGATAAAGGGTGTAAGCAATAGCACTCACACTAGCACCCATGTCCAATGTTGGGGATATCGCTTATCGGGAACTTATCGGTTGACCCATAATAAGGGGTAAATCGGCCAGTTTATCGGCATATCGGCCGATTTATCGCCATATCGGTTGATTTATCGGCTGGTTTATCTTATCGGTCAGACAATGGTAAGAGATAAATCGGCCGATTTATCGGAATATCGGAAGATATCTAGAACAGTGCCCATGTCACATAAACCATGATAACAATGACCTCCTATTTTAACTGAGATGACAGGCATGCCCACAATAGGTCTATGTTTATCCCTTCTATCAGGTTTAGCAATTCTAGCAGCTTCTTCACAGAAATAAATAACATGCCCATCTATATCTTCTTCTAAGAGATCTTTAACCATAGCTATGCTAGGTTCTACTTTGATTTGTTCATCAGGTTTAGGTGTTCTAATATAGCTTTTGTTAACCACAGTTGAAACTTTAGCATGTTCCTTTATCCTAACATGAAAAGGTGGTTTCTCAATATAAGCAGAAGGGACAATTGGATCAAGATTATAAATTATAGTTTTCCTCTAGTTGGTACCGGTTCTTCAATTTCTTCTTTAATAGGTGGGTGATATTTAAACCACTTCTCTTTAGGCAGTTCAACATGAGTAGCAAATAATTCACAAAAGGAGGCTACTATCTCAGAGTCAAGTCCATATTTAGTGCTAAACTTTTGAAAAGCATCGGTATTCATAAAAGATTTAACACAATCATTCTTAAGCTTAATACCTGACTCTTTACCTTCGTCGAGTTCCCAATCTTTAGAGTTGCATTTAATCATTTCTGAAAGATCCCACCAGAATTCAGTAGTCTTCTTCATAAAAGAACCAACACAAGAAGTATCAAGCATGGTTTGATCATTACGAGAAAGCCGAGCATAAAAACTCTGGATAATAATTTCTCTTGAGAGCTCATGATTGGGGCATGAATATAACATTGACTTAAGCGTCCCCCAAGCTAGAGCGATACTTTCTCCTTCACGAGGCCAAAAATTATATATATAATTCTGATCACGATGAACTAGATGCATAGGATAATTTTTTTGGTGGAACTCCAATTTCAAACGATTCCAATTCCAAGATCCAATATCATCGCATAGCCTATACCATGCCAATGCTTTTCCCTTCAAAGATAAAGGGAAAACCTTTTTCATAACTTCATCTCCGTGTAAACCTGCAAGCTTAAACAATCCACATATATCAAGTGCATTTCAGGATGTTCGGTTCCATCTCCTGCATAAGGATTAACTAGCAGTTGTTCTATCATACCCGAAGGAATTTCATATTCAATATTCTTCAGTAGGTGCAGTAGGTTGAGGGGTAGCTAATTGTGGTTCCGGATGAGGTGAAGATACCTCGAACAAACCCCTCAAAGGATTTTTTTTCCATAGTAACAAGTGACACAAAATTTCAGCACACTATATAAATGTTTCCTTACCGAATTCCACTTACCAAAGGCGCTTCACTCCCCGGCAACGGCGGCAGAAAATAGCCTTGATGACCCACAAGTATAGGGGATCAATTGTAGCTCTTTTCAATAAGTAAGTGTGTCGAACCCAACGAGGAGCAGAAGGAAATCACAAGTAGTTTTCAGTAGGGTAGTGTCTGCAAGTGCTGAAATTGTAAGTAGCGGAGTAGTTTGATAGCAAGATAATTTGTAACGAGCAAGTAACAATAGTAGTAAAAAATATGCAGCAAGGTAGCCCAATCCTTTTGAGGCAAAGGACAGGCCAAAGCGGTCTCTTATGATAAGCAAAGCGTTCTTGAGGGTACACGGGAATTTCATCTAGTCACTTTCATCATGTTGGTTTAATTTGTGTTCGCTACTCTGATAATTTGATATGTGGGTGGACCGGTGCTTAGGTGCTGTTCTTACTTGAACAAACCTCCTACTTATGATTAACCCTCCTGCAAGCATCCGCAACTACGAGAAAAGTATTAAGAATAAATTCTAACCATAGCATTAAACTTTTGGATCCAATCGGTCCCTTACGGAATAGCGCATAAACTGGGGTTTAAGCTTCTGTCACTCTCGCAACCCATCATCTAATTCCTACTCCACAATGCATTTCCTTAGGCCCAAATATGGTGAAGTGTCATGTAGTCGACGTTCACATGACACCACTAAGGGAATAACAACATACATACTATCAAAATATCGAACACATATCAAATTCACATGATTACTTGCAACATGATTTCTCCCGTGACCTCAAGAACAAAAGTAACTACTCACAAATGATAAACATGCTAATGATTAGAGGAGTATTAAATAGCATAATGGATATGAACATATAATCTTCCACCAAATAAACCATATAGTAATCAACTACAAGATGTAATCAACACTACTAGTGACCCACAAGCACCAATCTATAGTTCCGGTAACAAGATTGAACACAAGAGATGAACTAGGGTTTGAGATGAGATGGTGATGTTGAAGATGTTGATGGAGATTGCCCTCCCCAAGATGGTAGAGTTTTTGGTGATGATGATGACGATGATTTCCCCCTCCGGGAGGGAAGTTCCCCCGGCGGAATCACTCCGCCGAAGGGCAAAAGTGCTCCTGCCCAAGTTCCGCCTCGAGACGGCGGTGCTCCATCCCCAAAGTCCTCTCCTTATTTTTTTCTAGGTCAAAATGACCTATATACCAGAAAATGGGCACCGGAGGTGGGCCGAGGAGGGCACAACCCACCAGAGAGCGCCTGGGTTCCCTGGCACGCCTAGGTGGGTTGTGCCCACCTGGTGGGCGCCCTCTGCTAGTTATTTTCTCCAATAATTCTTATATATTCCATAAAAATTCCTCGTGAAGTTTTAGCTTGTTTGGAGTTGTGCAGAATAGGTGGCCTGACATAGCTTTTTCAGGTCCATATTTCCAGCTGCCGGAATTCTCCCTCTTTGTGTGTACCTTGTAAATTATGAGAGAAAAGGCATTAGAATTACTCCAAAAAGCATCGTTATGGATAAAAACATTATAAATAACAGTAAGAAAACATGATGCAAAATGGATGTATCAATGCACTGAAGTTAAATCATTAATTGCAAAGGTGTATAGCTCTAGAAATTGCTCTTTGAGAGGGGTATTATTCCATTTGTCATGCCAGAACATAGTGGATGTGCCTTGGCCAAGAGAGCAAGAGGCAAAGGACTTAAACTCGAGGAGAAGTTTAAGAATATTTTTCCACCAGAAAGATCCCACGGGTCTGGCAGTAGGAGGGTGATACAGTCATGGGGAAACATAAACACCAATATGATCCCTAGCCTTGCCTCTAAAAATAGCTTGTGTATTGATGGTAATCTTGTTTTCCTGATCATGAGCATCCAAGCGATCGAGTACTTCACCGCCGGGTGCCGAGAGGGCACCTTACTCAAGCACTGACTCCTCTGCGACGAGCCGGCCACGCTCGACGAGCTGCTGATCATAGCAGACAAGTATGCCACTATCGACTCCTCCATGAAGTCGGAGCTCCGAGTGGACGCTTCTGGGAAGGTGCTCCCTCCGGCTCCTCGAACGCCGGCTGGAGATAACAGTCGGCGCCAACAGCCAAGCGACAACAAGCGCAAGGCCCCTCAGCCAGCTTCCACCAGCCGGCAGGTGGCGACAGTTGAGGACCAGCAGCCAGAGGGACAACCCGGCCCCATGCGTCAGAAGGGCGGCAAGCCAGCATGGCTGCCCGCCTTCTCCTTTGAGCAAACCCTCGATGCTCCCTGCAAGTTCCACAGCGGCGCGAAGCCGTCCAACCATACAACCCGGAAATGCCATTGTCTTGTCCGCATTGCCAAGGGCGAAGGACTGCCGCCTCGCCTGCTGGTCCACCGGCTCCGCCTCCCCTGCAGCCGGCGGCCCGCCTAGCAGTCGGTGCTATCCAAGATGACTTCCCCGAAGAGCACGGAGCCTATGTTGTCTTCACTAGCGTGGTTGGAGACAGGCACAGCCGACGTCAGCAGCACCGTGAAGTAAACGCCGTTGCCACAGGTCCCCTAGAGTTCATGCACTGGTCCGAGAAGCCCATCAGCTGGAGCCGAGCTGACCACCCGGAAGTGATGCCGGCTCCGGGTTCATATGCCCTGGTGTTGGATGCCACCCTTGCAATGGAGAGGCGAGCTGCTCGTTTCTCTAGGATTCTGATAGACGGCAGTAGCAGCATCAACATCCTTTATCGCGACACGATGGAGAAGTTGTGCATCAAACAGAAGTAGCTCCAGCCCAGTCGGACTGTCTTTCATGGCATTGTGCCCAGCCTTTCCTGCTCACCAATCGGCAAGATCAAGATAGACGCCCTCTTCGGAGACAAAGATCACTTCTGCTGTGAGGCAATTTGGTTCGAGGTGGTTGACCTAGAGATCCCCTACCATGCACTCCTAGGCCGGCCAGCTCTAGCCAAGTTCATGGCGGTGCCACATTATGCTTACCTCAAGATGAAGATGCCGGGAACCAAGGGCATTATCACAATAGCCGGAGACTATGAGAAGTCGCCCGCCTGTGCTGCAGCCAGCAGCCGGCTGGCCGAGTCCCTTGTGATTGCTGCTGAGAAGAAGCTCCTGGACTGGGTGGTGGCCATGGCCGGCAAGCAGCCGGACCTGTCACCAGATCCCAAAGAGTCAGAGACCCAGGGCTCCTTCCAGCCGGCCAAAGAAACAAAGAAGATCCCCTTGGACCCTGAGCACCCGGAGAGGCACGCTATCATAGGTACCAACCTCGATAGCAAATAGGAAAGCAAGCTCATCGATTTCCTCCGTGAGAATCGGGACATCTTTGCATGGTCTCCCAAAGACATGCCGGGTGTTCCGATGGATTTCGCCGAGCACAAGCTACATGTCAGAGCAGATGCAAAACCAGTCAAACAACCCCTCCACCGACTTTCGGAATGGAAGATAAGAATTTTTGGTGAAGAGATAGCCCGGCTTCTAGCAGCCGGCTTCATTATGGAAGTGTTTTTTCCAGAGTGGCTTGCCAACCCAGTCATTGTACTGAAGAAGAACAACAAGTGGCGCATGTGCATTGATTACACCAGTCTCAACAAAGTCTGCCCCAAGGATCCGTTTTCTTTGCCTCGGATTGACCAAGTGATAGACTCCACAGCCGGATGCGAGGTGCTGAGTTTTTTGGATGCCTACTCAGGGTACCACCAGAACAAGTTGAACCCAGCAAACCGCCTGAACACCGCCTTCATCACACCATTCAGAGCCTTCTGCTACCTGACCATGACATTCAGCTTGAGAAATGCCGGTGCCACGTTTCAGCGTTGCATGCAGAAGTGCCTCCTCAAGCAACTCAGCAGAAATGCCCACGTCTATGTAGATGACATTGTGGTGAAGACGGAGAAGCGCGGTACCCTCTTGGAAGATCTCAAGGAAACTTTTGATAATCTGCGCCATTTTCAAATCAAGCTCAACCCGGAGAAGTGTGTTTTTGGAGTACCAGCCGGCCAGCTCCTTGGATTCCTGGTCTCAGAGCGCGGCATTGAGTGCAACCCTGTGAAGATCAAAGCCATTGAGAGGATGGAGAGGCCCACCCGACTGCGAGACATTCAGAAGTTCACCGGCTGCTTGGCATCCATCAGCCGTTTCATCAGTCGGCTGGGCGAGAAGGCTCTTCCCTTGTACTAGCTCATGAAAAAAACCACTCATTTCGAGTGGAATGACAAGGCGGACGGGGCCTTTCTCTAGCTGAAGAAAATGTTGACCATGCCACCTGTCCTGGCGGCTCTGACTGCTAATGAACCCATGTACCTCTACATCGCCGCCACCAGCTGGGTGGTCAGCACTGTCATGGTAGTAGAGCGCCCAGAAGACGGCAGAGCACAGCCGGTCCAGAGGCATGTGTACTACTTGAGCGAGGTGTTGTCAACCTCAAAACAAAACTACCCCCACTACCAGAAGATGTGCTACGGCGTGCACTTTGCCGCCAAGAAGCTGAAGCCATACTTCAAGAGCACCCAATCATTGTTGTCTGCATTGCCCCACTTGTTGAAATCATAGGCAACAGAGATGCATCTGGCCGGGTGGCCAAATGGGCCATCGAGTTGGCCCCCTACACCATCTTCTACCTGCCATGCACCGCCATCATGTCCCAAGCACTGGCCGACTTCCTCGTTGACTGGGCCGAGACCCAGTACCTGCTGCCAGCTCCGGACTCCACTCATTGGCGGATGCACTTTGATGGCTCGAAGATGCGCACCGGCTTGGGAGCCGGCGTTGTCCTCACCTCTCCCAAAGGCGACAGGCTCAGATACACATTGCAAATTCACTTTGCCACCTCCAACAACGTGGCCGAGTGCGAGGCACTAGTACACGGCCTCCGGATGGCCAAAGAGATCTGCATCCGCCGGATCCTATGCTATGGCGACTCGGACTTGGTGGTCCAACAGTCGTCTGGCGACTGGGACACCAAGGATGCAAATATGGCAAGTTACCGCTTCCTCGTCTAGCAACTCAGCGGATATTTTGAGGGGTGTGAGTTCCTTCATGTGCCACAAAATGAAAACGAGCCAGCTGATGCTCTGGCACGGATCGGCTCCACCCATCAAGCAATACTAGTTGGCATTTCCCTTCAGTACCTCTGCAAGCCGTCGATCAAGCCTTTTCCAGAATCCGAGTCCATCTTCGTGCCGGCTGCTCCCGAAGCAGTCGGATCCGACTCGGGGGCTGCGGCAGTCGGCCCGGGGACTTCGGCAGGCGGCACGGGGACTGCAGCAGTCGCACCCAGCCTGGGGACTTCACAACCCAGCCCGGGGGCTGCAGCAGTCGGCCCGGGGACTTCGGCAGGCAGCACGGGGACTGCAGCAGTTGCACCCAGCCCGGGGACCTCACAACCCGGCCCGGGGGCTGCAGCAGTCGGCCCGGGGACTTCAATAGCGCAGTAAGCGGCAGCCATTTCTAACCCGCCGCCTCCCAACCCAACCGCCCTAGTACAAGTGGCCATGATTTCAGTAGATGAAGTTCAAGCACCATCCTGGGCGCATCCCATAATCAAATTCCTCGTGAACAGAGAGCTGCCAGCTGATGAGATCTCAGCTCGGCAAGTGCAGTGCCGAGCAGGAGCCTACATGATAGTAAACAAAGAGCTTGTTAGATGCAGTGTGACTGGGGTCTTCCAACGCTGCGTAGAACCAGAAAAGGGCCAAGCAATCCTCAAAGATATCCACCAAGGCGAGTGCGGCCACCACGCAGCCTCAAGATCCCTTGTCGCCAAAGCTTTCCGCCATGGTTTCTTCTGGCCGACTGCTCTGGAAGACGCCAAAGATTTGGTCAAACATTGCAAGAGGTGCCAGAAATTCAGCTCCAAGCAACATCTGCCGGCTTCTGCACTCAAGACCATCCCCCTCACTTGGCCTTTTGCCGTGTGGGGGCTGGACATGGTGGGACCATTCAAGACAGCACGCGGCGGCATGACCCATCTGCTTGTCACCGTGGACAAATTCACCAAGTGGATTGAAGCAAAGCCAATCAAGAAACTGAACGGTCCGACTGCTGTGACATTTATTGCAGATATCACTGTCCGATATGGTGTTCCACACAGCATCATCACCGACAATGGCCCGAACTTTGCCAAAGCCGCCTTGGCTCATTTCTGCGCGACGCAGGGCATCTGACTGGACTTAGCGTCCGTTGCCCATCCGCAGTCAAATGGCCAAGTCGAGCAAGCAAACAACCTTATCCTCTCTGGCATCAAGCCCCGACTGGTCGAGCCTCTAGAGCGCTCGGCCGGCTGCTTGATCGACGAGCTGCCGGCCGTCCTCTGGAGCCTGCGCACCACTCCGAACAAGTCAACTGGCTTCACTCCTTTCTTCCTTGTGTACGGGGCCGAGGCTGTCATCCCAACTGACATCGAGTTCGACTCACCTCGCGTCACCATGTACACGGAAGCGGAGGCGAAGGAAGCATGAGATGACGGCGTCGATCTGCTGGAAGAGGGCCGACTGTTAGCACTCAGCCGGCCCGCCATCTACTAGCAGAGCCTGCGCCGCTACCACAGTCGGAAGGTCAAGCCAAGATCCTTCCAAGAGGGAGACCTTGTGCTCCGCCTGATCCAGCGAATAGTCGGCCAGCACAAGCTCTCGGCCCCTTGGGAAGGCCCCTTCGTCATCAGCAAAGCTTTGGGCAATGACTCCTACTACCTCCTCGACGCACAGAAGCCCAGAGCACGCAAGAGAGACGACTCGGGCAAGGAATCGGAGCGTCCATGGAATGAAAATCTCCTCCGAAGATTTTACAGTTGATGCAGTATGTACCACGCTACCTTTTGTATTAAGCGCTAAGACATCGGGTCCCCCGAGGAGCACTCGGGGGCTACCATTTTTATCTATATGATAAGTTCTATGCCTATGAATGTGTTATTTCATTATTCTGCCTAGCACTGGGTTCGACCAGTCGGCCCGGGGGGCTTGCCGGCTTGTACTATGTCGGTGCTACCTGCAGTCGGACAAAGTAGTGTGCCGGCACCTAAGCCCTCTCTTGCCACAAGCCGCAGCTCGCAGAGCGACTGTCCGGCTGGCAAGAGTTAAAGGCAGGAAATGGTGCCCACACGAAAAATGGCTAAGGACCAAAGCATTCACATAGGCCAAGCCGGCTCCTCGCCTCATCGACCGGTTGCCGAGAAGCCGGCCGACCGGCTTCTTACTTAACTTGCTTCGTTCCAAACGGCTGAAGTACCTGCCTTCCCAAAAATAGCCAAGTACTTGACGCAGCCACAGACCGTAGAGCAGCTGTCTGGCTGGCAAGGCGGCAGCCAAGGGAAGGCGGCAAAGGAAAAAAGCCAAAGGAGAAGAAAAGCAAGACAACACTACAAAAAAAGACACATCCGTGACATTTTGGGCCGAACGAAATTTTTTTTGTCATACTTATGACAGTTCTATGATGATAACTGTGACAAAACCCGGTATCATCATAGATGTGGTGGGGTCCTACTTCTATGAAAAAAATCATGACAAAAAATGGGCTTTTTGTCCTGGGTGGGACGGAGACGCAACTGCATCACATTCTTTGGGCCGTCCATGACGGAAAAAACCGTGGTAGAAGCGAGGGCGAGGAAAATATCAGGGGAGTTCCCAGTTACGGTGGGTGGCCGGGGCTGAGCGATGCGCGTTTCTCTCGTACGTACGCGCGTGTGTGGCGAGGCGTTGGGCTCTAACTGAACCCGAGCAAAGCATTGGGCTCTAACTGAACCCGAGCGATTGCACTAGCTATGTTACTGAACCCGAGCGATCGATCCCTTGCTGTCCCGAGTGATTCCTTCGCTACTGCTGCTAACTGAAGCCGATCAAACACTGCTGCCTCCTTCCCTTGATGAACAGTGAGCGTTGTTGAGGGGGTTTGGATCAACAGTTCTCGGTGGAGGGTTGGATGAACAGGAACCCGTGGTAGTAGAGGCCGTTGCTGTCACAGCCTGATTTTTTGCCCTTTCATTTTCATTTGTTTTTCTGAGGTTTTTGCTTGAGTTTTATTTTTCCGTGGCTTTGTGGTCGGGAAACTGAAGAAGATGGCCTCTTCTTTATTTCCAGAGTGGCTTGTCATCCTCAAATCCTTCCCTAGATCATATCAGTTCCATCCTAGCCCAATCCCAATATTCTTTTTATTGGGAATATTCCTTTTCTATTAAAGGAATCATCCTTTTTGCCCTAGGTTGTGAAGCAACCTATATTTCCATCACTCCTAAAATTCCCAAATAACTCTCATAAATTGTTTGGGTCCTATCTTCCTCAAATATGGCAAAACATTTCATTTTCCATGTTTATCATCATGCTCAAATAATTCATTTCCTATTCTGCCCTAAAATGGCACATTGTGAAGAAAGTGCTATTTTCCTTTTCCCAATTGACCTCAAACTCCTTGGACACCTTTTCCTGTCCATATCATTGCCACATGCCAAAATGCAACCTCATTTGCCTAGTAGTCATTTAATTATGATTTTCCAAAGTTTCTGTCCAGAAAGAAACTTTGTGAAGGAGGTACAAGCTAGGCATATACAAATGAGTTGCACTTTTGCATGGTACTTCATATCATAAAATCATAGCCCTCCACCAAAGTTGAGCTCATTTAATGCCTCCATGTGAGCACAGCTTCAAATCCTTGATTCTGTCCAAAATTTCAGTTTGTGAAGCAAGTATATTTTATCTTGCTTCATTATGGCTGTAAATATTTCTAGGCCTTCTCCTATCCATATAAACTCCCTCCACCAAGTTGTGGCTCAATCCATTTAGCCATTTTACCTCTAGAATTTCTGCAAGTTTCTGGTCAGTGGGGAAGTTTGTGAAGGAAGTACCATTTTGGTTTATCCAAATGGTGTGAAACCTTTTTCAGCATCTTCATATGACCAAATAACTCTGCCCTGCCCAAGTTCAGCTGAAGTGGCTTCACCATTTGAGTGCATCATCATGATTTCTATTCTGGACCAAGTTAGGCAGTTGTGAAGCAACTATATCAAATATTGGTCCAAATCCCTCCATAGTTTCCAGGACCGTAGTCCTTCCATAGTCAAACACCTCAGACAACTCTGTTTGACCCAATCATCTCCCTGTTGATCAGCAGTACTCAGCCAAAACTGATACAACAAACTTTAGGCGATCACTCACATCTCTTGTTTGCACTTCTGCGTGATCTATCACCACCCTAGGCCTCTAGTATGAAAGGACTAAACGCTAGACAACGTTTTCCTGCCTCTTGCGTCCCCTCCTTGCCGGTCACAGTGGTGACCGCGTCGTTTGCACGCACTCTGGCAGCAATGGACGCGAGCTGAGCGTCGTTTGCTTCGGGCCCCTCCTCCTCTCGTCGTCTTCGCACGCCTCGTCGTGTCCAACAGCTAGCCCGCATTGTCGCTGTTCCCCTGGAGCCAGCTCCCCCTCTGTCCGCTTCTCTGTCGGTGCTCGTCGCCGCGCGTCCACGGGCGCACAGTGCCGACAAGGCATTAATGGCGTGGTGGCTTCTTTCCTCTCTTGTCCCCGAGCCCCTCTCGTCTTTGTGACCCTCGTCCACTTCCCCCTTGTCGCCGTTCGAGCTTGGCCGCAAGCACACGCGTCCGCAGCGCCGGACACGCGTCCACGGTGGCACCCGAACTCAAACCGCCTTGCCTCGACTATTTAAGCCAGCCCCAACCCCTCCCGAGCACACCATCCTCCCCAACACACTCCTCTAGGCCCTCCCCACCTCTAGCCCGAGCTCGAGGAGCTCTCTGGTTTCCCCCATGGCAGCCGTGCCCGCATCAGCCTCGCCTAAATTCACTCAATGCCGAGCCCCTCTCTCCTCCTCTCCACCTCTAGTAGTTTCCCCGTAGTCCAGCGCCCCTCCTCCACCCCTCAGCCCGGCGCCGGAGTGCTCGTGGCCACGTGCCCCAAGATCAACTGCCGCCGCTGCCCTCGGCCTCTACGAGCCGCCATCACTCCAGGCGTCCCCAGCGCCTGCTGCTGCTCCAGGAGGGAGCAGCACTCCATTCCGCGCCCGCCGGTGGTCCTAGCTCCACCAGGGACGGCCGGAGCTGCCCGGGCCATCGCCGGCGCCGCGGGGCCTCGCCTCTCCCCTGCTTTTGTCGAGAGGAAGAAGGAGACCAGCGGGAGGAGAGAGAGCACCGCGGGACCCACTTGTAAGCGGGCCAGGAGCCGGCCCCGCGTTGACCGTGCCCCGCTGACGTGGTTAAGTGGAGACGTACTCCGCGGAGTGCGCTTTCCCTTAACCGAAAGCACATTCCTTTCTACTTCGGGCGCAAGTACGTTTTACTCTCTGAAAAGCGTATTTTCTCAAAACCGCTTCTGCCTTATCCACTCAGGGACCCGGCTGTGAATATTATTTTTACAAAAAAGTCCCTAAACTTCTGCACCTCATAACTCCGTAACCGTAACTCCGAATGAGGTGAATCCAACGCCCACGTCTTCGTCTCGTCGAGCCCATTCTGTTCCCACCATTTTCACTATGTTTTACCATTTTGAAAATGACCATTTTGTCCTTGCCCCTAATTAGCCCCCACTGAGAGAGAACGTTTTCCGGCGATTCCTTCCGCGATCTTTCCACACTTCTCCCCAGAGCCTTCTTCATCCCCAGGCAAGCTACAACCACCATTTGCATGATAGCCATGCAGAAGCATTGGTTTCCAACTTGAATCTTTAATAATTGTTTGATTGTTTTGCTATTGCTGTCGGTATTTCGGTTATTCTTATGGATCGGTGTTTACCGTCATGCTATGTTTTCTTGCACTCTGTTATTTTGTTCGTCATGCTAGTATTACTTTATTATGGACCATGTTTGCTAGTAGTACATGTTAGTGATGGTCTTCGGTGCATGACTGTCGTCTGTTTTGAGTACCGCCGTTATGCATGTTTGTTTGCATCTGGTTGATTAAATACTTGCATGGTAGTTTTATCGTTATGTTATTGCATGGTATTTATTGTTGATGCTAGTGGTGATGCCATGCTATGGGTAGTGTTCTAGTTGTGATATCCATGCTCGTCAGTATGCCATGCTCATCTGGATAAATGGTTAAATGTTGTTATGCTCGTTGATTGAGATGCACCCCCATGCTTATGTTAATATCATGTTCATGCATTGTAGTTGCATCATGTTATTTTTTTATCATGACTCAACATATTGCATTCAAGTTTAACAAGATTAAATTGAACTTGAACAACTGTTGGCTGAGTGATGGTGCCACCATATCGAGCTGACCAGTGCAACCACGCTTACCTTATGGGGGGGGGGTCCTAACTGGGTCTATTGTCATGCCTCTCACCGGTGCCTCCCGCGAGGGAAGGTTATGCGCGGGCGCTACCTTGGCCAGGTAGGACGGCATAAGCCTTGTGTGCCCGTTGTTGAGTATGGATCCTTGTCCCCGTTTGGGACCGTTTTGCCACAACGGTGGTCGTTGGTGCCTTCGATAGGCACGGGGCCACCAAGGACTTAGCCCAAAGGGGAGTTGGTTGGAGTGGCCGGGGGGTGGCATGGCAGTAGGACGGTTTTGTCGGAACGCTTTGGTCCACCCGAATGGGAGTGCGAGGCCAGGGTTCCGTGGTGTGGGTACAGTGTGCTAAACTCTGCAGAGTGTGTGTGTTAAATCTATCGATAGCTGCGCCCGCGGATAAGGGCCCAGTTCATGTCGGTCACACTATGGGTCAACAGTAATAATAATAATTTGATTAATAACAACCCCAGTTTGATGATGAAAGAAGTTGGTTGATATTTATGTGATCGTGAGAGGATCACTGTGATATCGTGAATACCGACTTGTTGGATATTTGTGGTGTTATGCGAGAGTCAAGGGCAAAGGTCAAGCTCCTTGTGGTCATGTATGATTACTACGGTATTGTTAATACCAAGCTTGATTGGATCCTGAGATGATCGTGTGATGTCCGTGATGGTAAGTGATGCATGTGGTGGTTACGATGTAACCCAGACAAAGTAAGTTGGTGCATGATAATTCCATCATGTTGCATGCTAGTATCATCATGTTCATATGTTTATGCCATGCTCGGATTGTACTAGCTGTATCATCTTGTTCATGCTATGATTGATCTGATAGTATCATGTTAATCCTTGCTTAATAATCTGTAATTGCCATGCTATTGCTTGTCTTGATTGCTTTGGTTGCTGTGAGCTTGCAAGTACATTCAATCTACTGACCTGGCGTGTCATGCCAGTTTGCAGGTCATGCCGGATATGATTGCTTGTTTGCCATGGATTCCTTGTTTGCGCGCTAGGAGAAGCGTTCCAGCCAGAGTCCCCGCGGAGTGGAGTTCACCACCATCGTTGTTGTTCCGCTGCCAGTAGTCATTCCGCTGCGTCGTGTTGTTCTGCTGCTTGCATGGAGCAACCGTGGCAGGCCTAGTGTCACCGTGCCGATGTTATCCCCTTGTACCCATATAGATTGCAATAAAAGAGCTGGTTTGTTCTATGCTAAGCGGTGCCGTATTCCAGAAGACTTCTCCTTGATCTCTGGGCTGGAATACGGGGCGTTCCGGTTTCTCTGAGCCGGGGTGCCACAGGCTTGGTATCAGAGCAGGTCTGGCTATAGGATGCCCTAGCCCGCGCGAACGTTAGAATGCGGTAGTATAGAGCCCCGTTGGTTTATTGCACTTGATTGCTGCATTTGTTTGTTGCATAGCATGCATATAGATTATTAGTTAGTCGCTAACGGTTAATCTTGTGAGTATAGGTGGCATCGGTTTCGATCCACTACTTGCACCCTCCTTCTTAGCATGCTTGCTCTTTGGTGTTCGGCGTTATCTCTGTCCCAGCAGAGTGATGCCCTGGTGCCAAGTGTTCCAGACACCATTTGCAGGAGTTATGCTCAGGTATCGCGTCGTTATCTTTCCACCACCCACCCATATTATTTCGGTGATAGACTTGTCTCTATCCCAAATCGTGCCATCCATCTCGTCCCTTCGGCAACTCTTACTAATATTTCTTATCGGAGAAGGGCAATGCCATCAAGTCTTGCTTTTCCTCCCCTAGTTTGCCCTGTCATCTCGTTCTTTGGACGTGTACGATTCCGTTTTGTACGCTTGATGATGATGTGGTCGTGACCTCCGTGTCTCGCTGCATGATCGCCAAGTCCGTCCTCGTCTCCGTATCCATCCAGATCCAGCCGGCGTTCAGCCAGCACGTGGTGTAGCCTTGGTTACGCCAACTCTTTCCACACACAGACTCACTTTCGTGCACACCGCCACAACATATTAGACCGTAGTACCAGAGCTTCAGCGACAATTGTGTGCTTAGGTGTGCATGCATATTATCGTGTGAGTAGCAGTAATATGTGCTGATTGCTTTATATTATTTGTGTGCTTGTGTGTTTGTTTTGTTGTTTTCGTCATTTCTTTTGCTTCTTTCTTTGGGCCCTCGGTGTGGCATTATTTTCCCCTCATTAAAGTTGCTCGTCAACCAACACCGGACCTGAAGAATCAGCAAGGAATTCAAATATTTGGAAGCTCAGATAAACTGAATGGAATTATCAGCAGACAACAGTGAAGTTTGGAAAATCTTGGCTGAAGGCAAAAGAAATCCTGGATGGACTGTCAGTATCAAGTTGGCATCAGTATGGAATTCTCAGCCGACTGCATTGAGATCTGGGGATATGTGATCGTGATACGGATAATCAAGTTTGCCTCAGTGTGCACTCTTCATGGCAGTAATGATCAGATCAGCAAGAAGATAAGCTATGTGAAAGACCAACAGTGCAATTTCAGTCAAAGGTATGGTTCAGATACAAGGTTTGATTCTTCGTGGTGGATGATTTTGAAACATGATATGCCTGGAAGAAAGCAAGGATGTGCCACATACTCAAAAAGGAGGATGGTCCAGCTATTCCTGTTTCAGCACGAAGCCCAGTCTTCCTCAGCAAGATACCCTCGATGGTTTTCAGCATAAGCCATCCAATCGTCCTCAGTACGACACTGGTGCAAGATAGTACAATGTGAATTGACAGCAGATGGCAGAATCAGATCCGCAACAGTTGGTCAGAAGCAAGAATCAGTCAGAACACAAGTCTGCCTTGGGAATCAGATTCTCAGATATATGTGAAGGAAGCCAGATATACACCTCAGTGTGACAAAGGACTATGAGGATTGACGACAACACTGAGCTCTGTACAAGTACCAGTGAACCTGGAAGATTATCTTGATGAGCCCTTGTCTCCTTTTCTTCAGTGCCAGCACCACGCCTGTGATCTGAGCTGTTTTTAGCTATCCGGGGTGGATGCCAATTTTTATTTCTCTCTTCAACGACTGTCATGAGTTCTGAGCCACTTTTTGGCCGTCTCATATAGCTGTTGAGTTTCTTTTTGTGACAGTAGCCCTATAGCTGGTTTTGGCTATTTTAGGGAGCAACCACTTTCTTCTTATCAACCCGGTCTCATGTTCTGAGCTGCTTTTCAGCCGTCCTGAGCCGCGGTTAGGTTATTTCAGTAATGTCCCAGATCTAAGTTGTAAAGACCGTTCTTGTTGAGGATATAACCATTAGAGTCACCCGCCCAGGAGGGGCCGGGTCACGTTATAATGATCATCACGTGAAGCCCAGTACCAGGCTAGAGGATAGCGGATCAATAGTGGGCTTAAGACCAGGAGGCGGCTTAAGGCCCGTAGTGATAAACCGCCATTATGACAAGACTTGTAATGTAAGGCAAGAGTAGTTAAGAGTCCGAGCCGGATACTGTTATAAGCCGCCCGGGACTCTGAGAGCCGCGGGGCGTCAACCTCTCTATATAAAGGGACGACCCGGTGGCGGTTCAGGACGAGAGACAACAGATCGAGAGCCGGGCATAGAGATTAAGCTCCCTGGTCATCGAAACCCTAAGTAATACCACCTCAACTGGACGTAGGCTTTTACCTTCACCGTAAGGGGCCGAACCAGTATAACCCTCGTGTTCCTTGTCCCGTTTAATCCCTTTAAGCTTCCTAGCTGCGATGGCTCCATGACTAAGTCCTTGCACGAGGACATCTGCCGTGACAATTCCACAACAGTTGGCGCCCACCGTGGGGCTAGCGCATGGTGGATTTGAGTTCTTGAAGGGCAGCTTCGAAGGGCTCAAGGGATATGCTGTGGGCCGGATGACCAAGAGTCATCGCGACAAGCTCTACATTGATGATGCAAATTGGGGCCCCGACGCCGGCTCAATTGAGTACGGGTACCGGGTCCCCTTCGGCGGAATCCATGTCTTTATTGGCAAGATTGGTGAGCCGGGCCCTAAGCCGGACCTCTGCGCCGATCTCATCGAGACGGCTCAACGTGCACGACCTGTCCGGACTTTGCCTGCCTTGAAGCGTGCTTTCGTGGGATGCATCCATGGAGAGCTCTCTGAAGGATATGGATCTGGTGATAAGACGGCCGCTCGCTCTGACGGCGAGTCATCCACAAAGGAGACCGATTCCTTATACCAACTTCAAGATGGCAGGCTCAGGGGTTGTTCCGATGGCGACAGTATTCTGGACCCCTTCGAGCCGCCAAGCCGGGTTGGAATCTTCATGGCTGGCGCACAACCTGTTCAAAACCCCGCCACCAGGGCAGGAAGCCATGTGCCCTCGTCGGCTCAGGTGCTGATGGATCTCACAGACAAGATGACGGCCCTGTTAACCGCTACGGTCGCCCCAGCAGATCAAGCTCAGCATGACGCGGAGGTGGCACAGTTAAAGTTGGATCTAGCAAAAGCCAAGGAGGATCTGGTGGCGGAAGGGATCAGGATGGCTGCGGAGAGGGCGGCTCTCGACGCCCAGACTCAGCTAATTCAGGCACAGTCTTTCCGGCTCAAGATGGATCAGAACGCGTCCAATGAGGTCATGAGAAGGAGGCATCAAAAGGCCCAATCTCGACTCCCTCCGGTTTACGATCCTCGAAACCTCTTCAACACGCCTGGTGCAGGGCCCAGTAACCCGCCAGAGATCACGACGCCTGGGGCTGGAACGTCAATTCAGCCCCAAGTGATGGGGCCTCCCTGGGTGAACGCTGCCCCGCCTCAGTATGTGCCAATACCACCGGTTCATTATGCCAACCCGTTGGAAAACATGGTCACCGCGGCGGCGCGACTGGTGGCTCTTCCAATCGATGGCGACTCTCCAACGGCGGTTGAAACCCGCCGGGTCAGAGAACTCCTTCAGACGGCTCTGGCGCAGTAGGAGGCATATTCTTATAGTCGGGACAGGATTCATTCAACCCCTCGTCCAGGCCGGAGCCCGAGTTATAGCAGACACATGGTCTCAGCGACCGGCTCAAGCAATGTCCGACGCCATGACTTGCCTCCAGGCCATGGCCCGGCTCATAACGGAGCCTTTCACGCGGTAGACCAAGACAGAGCACGGCAAGAGGCGGAGCAGGTGCCTCAGTTGACGGCTTACCAGCCACCCCGGCTTATCCGACGGCTTCTATTGATGCGGGTATACCTACAAGGACTGGAGGTGTCCCTTGTCTGGTGCTGGCTCTCCGCAATGAACGTCTGCCCAAGGATTTCAAAGGGCCTAGGAAGGTGCCTAATTACACGGCTGATTTACAACCCGGAGCATGGATCGAGAGTTACGAGATGGCCATGGAGTTGCTGGAGGTCAGTGAATCAGCAATGGCCAAGTACTTCACCATGATGTTAGATGGAACTGCCCGCACTTGGTTGAAGGGACTGCCACCGAACTCTATCGGGTCTTGGGCTGAGCTAAAAGCCCGGTTCATCCAAAACTTCAAAGATACATGTAGGCAATCTATGTCAATTGTGGATTTGACTAATTGCAAGCAGCAGGAGGGTGAGTCTACGACCCATTGGGTTCGCCGGGTCAAAGAGATAATACATTCATCTGATAAGATGGATGCCGGCTCTGCAGTCTTAATGTTAGAGCAGAATTGTCGTTTTGCGCCCCTGAAGATGAAGCTCGGGCGGCTCAAGCGCGATTGCAATGATATGGGTACGCTGATGGCGGCTCTGGTCAAGTACGCCGACTCTGATAGTACCAAGGATCCCGCGTCGGATGATGAAAGGACAGGGAAGGGAAAACGGAATGGCAATGGCAAGGGCCCCCAGCATAACCCGACGAACCAAGGAGGTAACAAGCGTAAGGCTGATGGCAGTATGGAATTTGTGGCCAACACCAATTCACAGGGTAACAACCACCGGCGCAAGGGGAGACCACCTCCCCGAGCCGGCGGGTCAGGCCCGACGCTTGAACAATTGTTAAATGAGCCTTGCCCGAGGCATGGCTCTAGGGAAAAGCCGGCCACTCATCTATGGAAGGACTGCGCTATCATGAAGGCCTTTAAGAATTCCAATGCTTTCAATGGCAATAATGGCCCAGGCGGCGGCTCAGGCGCTGGCGGCTTTCATGGCTCGGGCGGCGGCTCAAATTCCAATTCTCAGAATGTTCAAGGGGGCTTTAATCAGTAGTCTGGCAAGGGTCATCAGCAGCAGCAGGGGGGATACTAGACCAATCCAAAGCAGCTCAATTGTGGACAGTATCATGTGTTTACCACCAGTCTGTGCAAGCGAGATCAGAAGCTTCATAAAAGGGCTGTGAATGCTGTTGAGCCGGCGGTTCCACGCTATTTAAGATGGTCTGAGCAGCCTATTGTGTGGAGTAGGGAAGATCACCCTCCCTGGGTTGATAATCTGGGTCACCTGGCCCTGGTGGTGGCTCCTCAGGTGGGGGGATATAAATTCACTAAAGTGCTCATGGACGGAGGCAGCAGCATCAACATCCTCTATTATGAGACCTTCCGTCGTATGGGGTTGATTGATAAGAACCTCATCCAGTCCAATACTGTTTTCCATGGTGTGGTGCCTGGTAAGTCGGCGTATCCAGTAGGTAAGATCGAGCTGGAAGTGGCCTTTGGAGATGAGTACAACTACAGGGCGGAAAAATTAACCTTTGAGGTGGTTAAGATAAGAAGTCCGTATCATGCTTTATTTGGGCGGCCGGCTTACGCCAAGTTCATGGCACGACCGTGTTACGTGTATTTGCAGCTCAAGATGCCGGGTCACAATGGGACCATTATGGTTCATGGCAGCCGAAAGATAGCCTTGGAGTGTGAGGAAGGTGACGCGGCTTATGCAGAATCTGTTTGTGCAACAGAGGAGTTAAAGTTTTACAAGGACAATGTTGACCCGGCAGATATGACGTCTTTGAAAAAGCCAACCACGGAGCATGAGCCGGTAATGAAATTTAAGTCCGCTGATGAGACTAAACTTGTTGA
This sequence comes from Triticum aestivum, assembly GCF_018294505.1. Taxonomy (NCBI): domain Eukaryota; kingdom Viridiplantae; phylum Streptophyta; class Magnoliopsida; order Poales; family Poaceae; genus Triticum; species Triticum aestivum. The sequence goes on from NC_057802.1 coordinate 143,232,655, forward strand.
CTTTGTTCCAGGCGACTCATCTCAGCAGTTCATCATCAGTGCCAATCTGGATCCGAAATAGGAAGGCGCGCTCATCGAGTTCATCCGTGAGAACAAGGACATCTTTGCATGGAAACCTTCTGACATGCCGGGTGTACCTAGAGAACTCGCTGAGCACACTCTCAATATTGATCCGAAGTTTAAGCCGGTCAGGCAATTCCTCCGGCGGTTTAATGAGGAGAGGCGGAAAGCCATTGGTGAGGAGGTAGCCCGGCTCTTGGCGGCCGGGTTTATTGTTGAAGTTTTTCATCCAGAATGGTTAGCTAACCCGATACTCGTGCTCAAGAAGAACGGCACTTGGCGGATGTGTGTGGGCTACACGGACTTAAACAAGGCTTGTCCGGCTGATCCTTTTGCTCTCCCCCGTATTGATCAAATCATTGATGCTACGGCGGGTTGTGAGCACTTAAGTTTTTTGGATGCTTATTCTGGATACCATCAGATTAAAATGGCAGTTAAGGACCAGGAGAAGACGACGTTCATCACTCCCTTTGGAGCCTTCTGTTATGTGTCTATGCCTTTTGGACTCAAGAGTGCACTGGCGACTTATCAGCGTTGTGTGCAGAATTGTCTTCATAACCATATTGGGCGCAACGTTCATGCCTATGTGGATGATATCGTGGTTAAATCCAGGGAGAAGGAGACCTTGGTAGATGATCTTAGAGAAACCTTTGATAATCTCCAGGTTTACAAGATGATGCTTAACCCGGCCAAGTGTGTTTTTGGTGTTCCCACAGGCAAGCTCTTGGGTTTTCTGGTTTCTCAGAGGCATTGAAGCTAACCCGGAAAAGATCAAGGCAATCACCTCTCTGGCTAAGCCGGCGTGCATAAACGACGTCCAGCGTCTGGCGGGCCGCATTGCTGCTTTGAGCCGATGTATCAGCCGTTTGGGTGAAAAGGCCATGCCACTGTACCAGTTGATGAAGAAAACAGATGACTTTGTCTGGAATGATGCTGCTAATGCTGCTTTTGAGGATTTGAAGAGACAGCTGGCTGAGCCCCCAGTTCTTGCTGCTCCTGTTGACAAGGAGCCCTTATTGCTGTATGTAGCCGCTAACACACGAGCCGTTAGTGTGGCTGTGGTGGTGGAGCGCAAGGAAGAGGGTAAGGAGTATCCGGTTCAGCGGCCGGTTTACTACGTCAGTGAATAGCTCATTGAGTCCAAACAACGGTATCCACATTGGCAGAAGCTTGTTTACGGGGTATTCATGGCAAGCCGGAAGCTTAAGCATTATTTCCAGGGCCACCCTATCACTGTGGTTAGTTCTGCTCCCCTAGGAGATATCATCCAAAACAGAGAAGCCACAGGAAGAGTGGCTAAGTGGGCTATAGAGCTTGGGCCTCATGGTCTGAAATACGTGCCACGCACTGCTATCAAATCTCAAGCATTGGTGGATTTCATCAACGATTGGACAGAGCTGCAGGTGCCAGAAGAGAAACCGGATAATACATACTGGACTATTCACTTCGACGGGTCTAGGCAATTGGAGGGCTCGGGGGCTGGAGTTGTATTAACCTCACCTCGAGGCGACAAGTTTTTCTATGTGCTACGGTTGATGTTTCCCTGTACTAACAATGCGGCTGAGTACGAGGCCTTGCTCCATGGTCTTCGGATGGCTAAGGAGATGAGCTTGAGCCGGGTAAGGTGCTTTGGCGACTCAGATTTAGTGGCTCAACAAGTGTCAGGCAAGTGGGATTCCAAGGACCCTCTCATGGCGGCTTATCGCCACGAAGTTGATGCCATTGCTGGACACTTTCAGGGTTACCAAGTAGAGCACATCGATCGCAGGAAGAACGAGGCGGCTGATGCGTTAAGCGGCTGGGCTCTCAGCGAAAGCCAGTGCCGCCTAATACTTTCTTGGACATTTTGCATAACCCTTCTGTTAAGTTGCCTACAGAGGAAGACTTGGCTGTCCCTAACCTGGAGGCACAGTTGGTGGCAGCTCTCCACATTACCCCAGACTGGACAGTACCATACTTGGCTTACATGACCCGGGGAGAATTGCCTGAGGATGAAACTTTGGCCAGACAAATAACCCAGCGGTCTAAGTCAGATAATTATCAATGGTGAGCTGCATCATCGCAGTGTCACTGGAACTTTCCAACGTTGTGTTTCCCCTGAGGAAGGTCAAGAAATCTTACATGAAATTCACGAGGGGGATTGTGGCCATCATGCCGGCTCAAAGTCACATGTGCCAAGGCTTTTCGTCATGGTTTTTATTGGCTGACGGCTCATGCTGATGCAGAGGATTTGGTCAGTAAATGTGACGGTTGCCAGAGGTTCTCGCGACGGGCTCATGTGCCGGCTCAGGAATTGAGGATGATTCCAATCACTTGGCCGTTTGCGGTCTGGGGCTTGATATGGTTGGGCCTTTTAAAAGATCCAAGGATAAGAAGACCCACCTCTTGGTGGCAGTTGACAAGTTCACAAAGTGGGTTGAAGCAGAGCCAGTTAGTAAGTGTGATGCAGCCACAGCGGTTCAGTTCATGAAGAGGGTGATATTTCGCTTTGGTTTTCCACATAGCATTATAACTGACAATGGTACCAATCTGTCTAAAGGCGCCATGGAGGAGTTTTGTCAGCGAGAGCATATTCGGCTTGATGTTTCATCAGTGGCTCACCCTCAACCCAATGGTCAAGCTGAGAGAGCCAATCAGGAAATCTTGAAAGGCATCAAGCCCCGGCTTTTGGTCCCTTTGCAACGGACACCGGGTTGTTGGGTGGAGGAGTTACCCTCCGTGTTATGGAGCATCAATACTACTCCTAACAGGTCTACGGGTTACACGCCTTTCTTCATGGTTTATGGAGCAGAGGTGTTCCTCCCTAGCGACATCCGTCATGACTCGCCTCGAGTGGCGGCTTATGTTGAGGCGGATAATGAGCGGGCGCGCCAAGATGCTCTTGACTTGTTGGATGAACAGCGTGATGTGGCAGCGGCTCGCTCGGCGATTTACCAACAAGACCTGCGCCGCTATCACAGCCGCCGGGTTAAGTCCAGAGTCTTCCAGGAAGGTGATTTGGTGCTCCGGCTCATCCAAGATCAAACAGATGCACACAAGTTATCCCCGCCTTGGGAAGGGCCCTTTGTGGTCAGCAAGAACTTGCACAACGGGTCATACTACCTTATCGATGTTCGGGAGCACAAAGATTCACGTAAGTCGAAGGAAGAAACCCGTCGGTCGTGGAACATAGCTCAGCTTCGGCCTTATTACACTTGAGCCACCGGCTCTCATAATGTACATATCTCTACAGCCATGTATATATTATGATAAATAATAAAGCAGGACCTCTGTCCTCTTCTCCTCCAAAGGCAAATGTGTTATTGTTATTTCTATTACAACATTACATGGTCACTTGGAGGTTGATCCGGCTTACGATCGTATTCGAATCTCGCCGTTAACAATATGATCACTTGGGGGCTTCCTGTTCAAACATAGGTCGTCTTCGAACCAAAGAGAACATAGCTGTCGATACCCACTTGATTGGCAAATTGCCGAGCTCATTGGGGAGTTTTTCTTGATCATATTTGAATCATAGCTCAACCCCCTTTGGGAACTGACGTGGATCGTATTCGAATCAGCGTCGTTAAACAACTCTCAAGGTCATTTGGGGGCTTCCTGTTCAAACATAGGTCATATTCGAACCAAAGAGAACATAGCTGTCGGTACCCTCTTGATCGGCAACGCCAAAGCCACTGGGGGCTATATGATCGCATCCGAATCTTAGCTTAACCCCTTTGGGACGGTTCTCTGGTCGTATTCGAATCAGAAGCCCCTAAGTTTTGATCTTTTGGTTTGCAACAAGTTGTTTTGATCATATCAACAGTGTGCAGGGGCGGTTCTTACTCCGTCGGCTTAACTTTGATTAACAATGTTGATAGCACACAATAAGCATTATCGATGCTGGTCAACTGGAGTTGAGTTCTCAACCTCATTATTTGGGTTACATAAACCGGAAATATACTTGAAGGCTTGTAAGTATGCTATTATGGTTACCTCGAGGATATAATTGAGGGCCGGTCTTTGGTGACTTTGGTTCATATTCCGGGTTATATGTAAAGTATATGACTCTCAGTGCGGTAAGCGCCCAGAGACTTGTGATTTGTTTTCTATGCAGGACAATTAAAGACAGCTTTTTAACTTAAGGAAAGTAGATGATCGAACATAACCCGGAGGAATATAAAGGAGCAGCTTCAATGGAGTTAAGCATTATACACGTGGACGATGGCACGACAAAATTAAGTGTTTGTCCTACTCTATTACAAGACTCCCCGAGTCCAAAAGGTGAGGCATTGTTTTTAAGGTGTAACCATGAGCCGCCTAAGAAATCAAGGTGCTTGTTGGGTTGAAGCTCCCGGCTCATCCCTCTCCGCTCCTCCGGCTGTTTCCATGAACTGGAAGGTTGATGATTTCCAGTCAATGCCGCTCAAAGCTTCAAACTGAGCCTCGTCATCAATTAACCCGGCCGGGTCAACTTCTGGAGCGAAGGTATGCTTACGAGTCGGAGGGATCAGGCTGATTGCTTCATAGCGTGGAGTGGGGATCCTCTGATTCTCCGCGTCATAGCCCGGCTGATATTTGGTAAGATCGGTGTCATTCCCAATCAAGGTGGCCATCGGGCGCACGCTCTTCACACAGGCGGCAAAGTCCTTCTGGTCAAAGGGGGTGCCGTCTTCCTTCAGGCTGGGGTATCCAAGAGCGATGTCGGCCGGGTCTAGCTCCGGTAGAAACGCCTTGGCCCAGCTCAGAGCAGCTATAGCTCCGGCTCTTGCAGAAGCCCATCTCAGCTCTTGGAAGCGTTGAGGAAGTACGGCAAGCCGCCTGAGTACGTCTGCTAGGTGAGTGGGAACCTCATTGGACAGAGCCACAACGGCTAAAGCACGTTGTGACCCGGTGTAGAGTTGCTCCACCAAGGTGTAAACCGCCTTCAGCTTGGTCAGCACGTTCTGATTCAGATTGGAGCTTCTGGGACCTGCATAATAACGTCAGGTGAGCTGATGGCAACGATGGGACTTATGAGACATGAAGAATGTAAACTTGTTAAAAGCTTACAGAATAACTTACCGAAGATTGCGGAGACCATCTGTGACACATGGTGTTTTAAGCCGGAGAGTTCGGCGGTTCTTTCAGTAAGGGCAGCCTCCGCTTGTTCGGCCCGGCTGAGCAAGGCAGTCTTCTCGTCGGCCCAAGTTTTTCTTTCTGTTTCAAATTTTTTCTTCAGTTTTTCTTGTGCAGCAACATTGAACTCAAACTTGGCATTGGCCTTCTGGGTCTCAGTTTCCTGAGTCTTCAGGCGGTTCTTCAGCTCAGAGATTTCCGATTCAAATTTCTTGCAGGCAGCCTGTACAAATTCCGGGTTACAGTTTGAGTGGTTATCGTGCAACATTAAAGTCCCAAGCACTTTGCAAGCAAAGACACTTGGCACTTGGGGGCTAATGTATGCTGAACGATTCTATTTATAAGTGCCGGTTCATGAAGGTAAGCCGGAAGTTAAGTCTACAACATATTCTATCATAAGTAATAGACTTGGGGGCTAGCATGGTAAGGATGACTATGGAGTAAGCAAGAGAGTTGTACCTCAGATTTTTGCTGTATCTGCTTCACCATGTCAATCTCCAGGTCCCGGCTGATGTGCACTTGACCAATATAACCAGAAACAATGTCTCCAATGCTCAAGTTAGCATAGTCAGTGATATCCAGTCTGGCCCTGCGGCGCTCCAGCAGTTCTTCTTTAGCAGAGAATCTGGCCAGCACAGTGGGTCTTCCTGGCTCAACATATTCAGTCCGGGTAATCACCACATCCGGGTCATCGGCCGGTTGAGCTGAGCTGGGAATCTCCGGGTTGTCAGAACTCTCCATGGCTTGTTGTTCAGTTGGAGTGGTGGTTTCTGGAGCTGGTGCAGACGGCGGCTCAGAAGCAGAGGCGTTGGGTTCAGTCAAGACCAGTTCTTCGACCGGGTGACTTTTCTTTGCCCTCTTGCTGAGCTTTGCTTGTGCACTGAAAGTCAAAAGGTTAGTGCAAAAACATGAGTAAGATAAGCACAAAATAAGATGATCATCATTACCCGGGTGCAGTCTTGAAAGCCGGCAAGTTAGATTGCATGGAGTCACCGGAGGAAGGTGAAGTTTCCTGATAGTTTGAATCAGAAGAATTGAGTGGTTGGCGAGTGATGCCTGCCAAAGGATGAAAAGGATATAAGTTGGAGATAACCTCGGTCCGGCGCTTCCTTGATGCTTCGGGTAAGCCGGAGGAGAGGTCTGCATCCTTGCTGGCCCGGGTTTGCCTCCGGCTCTCATGAATCTGTTGCTTCAAAAGAAATTGAGGATCTTGATAAGCTAAAGGATGGGAAAATCTTACTTTCCGGGTTACTCTTCGGACTTTCAGCCTTGGCAAGGGGTCCGAGTCGGAGGAAAGTATAGTTACCTCTTCAATCACCGGGTTACTCGCTCCGGTGTCCTCCTGCTGATAATCAATGTCAATAAGGTGGTTAAGAACAAACAAAAAACAAGAGAAGAGCATAAGAATGAAGGGTTACCTCTGACTCGGAGGTGTCATCCAGCTGAAGCAGGTCTGAGGCGCTAGGCTTACTCCCCTTCTTGCGGGGAGCGGCTCTCCTGGCGGCTTTCTTAACCTTCCTGGCTTTTTTAGCAGCCTCATGATCATACTTGACCTTCCAGAACTTATCATTAGCCTGAAAAATACAACAAAGGTTTCTTGAGGTTAAGATGAAAATTGTGAAAATGGAAAGTGAGGTGCTCAGATCAGTAGCTTACCGCCGGAGCCGGGTTAGCTTTGCAGAAGGGACTTAAGCCTGTTCTCCTGCAGTCTGCTAAGCTCTCATTCAGAAGGGACTTAGTCATGTTGTCAACGACGTCCTCAGGTAGGTCGTTGGGGCTGTGCCGCAGAGGATCATCCTTCCGGCCCGTGTAATCACACATTAAGCCGGGGCGGCGGCTCAAGGGAATCACCCGCCAAGCAATCCAGACCCGGACCAGATCAACACCGTTAAGGCCATTTCCCAGAAGAGCTTTTATCTTGTTGATGGTGGGGATAAGCGGTTGTCACTCAGCTTGAGATAATTTGTCTGGCAGGGGGTGATTTGACTCCAGGCGCAGGGCGCGAAAGCCGGGCAGAGGGTTTTCATCAGCCGGAGAAGTATCCTGGCAGTAGAACCATGTCTGGTTCCAGTCCTTTGGGTGGCTTGGCGGCTCAGCATAAGGAAAGAGGCAATCTCTCCGTCGTTGGATTGAAATTCCGCCAAGTTCCAAGCTAGGCCCGTTGGCACACTCGTTCTGGCGGTTCAGATAAAACAGCTCCCTAAAGAGCAGTAGGCTGGGCTCTTCTCCGAGATATACCTCACAGAACACTTGAAAGTTACAAATGTTCGACACGGAATTGGGTCCAATGTCTTGAGGTCGCAGATCGAAAAATTTCAGAACATCTCTGAAGAATCTTGAGCCAGGAGGAGCAAAGCCCCGGCTCATGTGATCAGCAAATATATCAACTTCTCCGTCTCTTGGTTGAGGTCTTTCTTCGGACGGGTCAGGGGCACGATAGGACATGACCTCCTTCTTAGGCAGGTACCCGTCTTCACAAAGTCATCTAAAGTATTATCAGTAACATTGGATCTCACCCAGTTGCACGTAATGGGTGCCTTGGGAGCCTTGGGCGGCATGGTGAAAGACGAAAGCCGATGACAAAAGAAAATGTCCGGTTCAAATATAAGCCGGAGGAAGATTTCAGTTCAGTATTCAGGATGGCGGCTTATGAAGGGGCCTAATGATATATGGCTAAGTGTGTCCGGTTATCTAAGCCACTGTGGATATCATAAGTAATTCAAGTTGTTTAAAACTCTATCATGAATAAGCCGGAAATTTCACAGCGCATGGCCTCTTTTAAGCCGGAGATATGAGCCGCCATGGTTAACAGATGCAGGTCTTTTTGTCTAAGTGTTGTACAAACAGGTTTCACAGGTTGCAGGGATTATTTTGGATCAAACGATCGTCCAAAAAGAAAAAAATTCTAGACCTAGAAAGCTGATACAGAGAAGTTCATGAGCTCAGAACGAGGTTTTTCTGCGGACAAAAGGGATCTACTAGCATAAAAATGAGTGCGAAACCACTACCGCAGGAGTTCTACCCTGTTTTCCGGATCAAAAGGGGTCGCGGTGGAAGAACTGTGAAGAACTCGAGATGAACTACGAAGAACAGGGGAAGAACGACAGAACCCTAATGCGAATCTACTGTATGGAGTGGCGAGGACTTACCGGCGCTGATGAGATGCGGAGGTTGCCGCCGTTTCTCTGGACTGGTTGACGAAGACCAGGGGCGCGGCGGCGGCGGCGGAGCTCGGGCTCTGGAGCTTCAGAGGAAGAAGACGATGGAGGAGAAGTGTGATGAAGGCTTATGGGCCGGGCCTATTTATAAGGGACGACTGATAAATGGGCGCGAGAAATGAGGAGGCCAAGACCCGATTATCTCGCCACAGAAATGCCTCGATTTTCGGGATGGCCATTAAAGCTAAGATCCGTTGGGATATGACGGAATAAAAAATGAATTTAATGGAAGATGACGTCACGGCGGGTTACCAAGAATCCAGAAGATGACGTCACGGCGGGTTATAACCTTTGCACAAGCAGAAGCCGGAAGATTTTCTTTCAAAGGGATTGAAGATTGACATGAACCGGTTCAAATCAATCTGGGGCCTAATGTTGAGGATATAACCATTAGAGTCATGAAGGAAATATGCCCTAGAGGCAATAATAAAGTATTATATATTTCCTTGTATCATGATAAATGTTTATTATTCATGCTAGAATTGTATTAACCGGAAACATAATACATGTGTGAATACATAGACAAACAAAGTGTCACTAGTATGCCTCTACTTGACTAGCTCGTTAATCAAAGATGGTTATGTTTCCTGGCCATAGACATGAGTTGTTATTTGATTAACGGGATCACCTCATTAGGAGAATGACGTGATTGACATGACCCATTACGTTAGCTTAGCACCCGATCATTTAGTATGTTGCTATTGCTTTCTTCATGACTTATACATGTTCCCATGACTATGAGATTATGCAACTCCCGTTTACCGGAGGAACACTTTGTGTGCTACCAAACGTCACAACGTAACTGGGTGATTATAAAGGTGCTCTACAGGTGTCTCCAAAGGTACTTGTTGGGTTGGCGTATTTCGAGAATAGGATTTGTCACTCCGATTGTCGGAGAGGTATCTCAGGGCCCACTCGGTAATGCACATCACTATAAGCCTTGCAAGCATTGTGACTAATGAGTTAGTTGCGGGATGATGTATTACGGAACGAGTAAAGAGACTTGCCGGTAACGAGATTGAACTAGGTATCGAGATACCGACGATCGAATCTCGGGCAAGTAACATACCGATGACAAAGGGAACAACGTATGTTGTTATGCGGTCTGACCGATAAAGATCTTCGTAGAATATGTGGGAGCCAATATGGGCATCCAGGTCCCGCTATTGGTTATTGACCGGAGAGGTGTCTCGGTCATGTCTACATAGTTCTCGAACCCAAAGGGTCCGCACGCTTAAAGTTACGATGACGGCTATATTATGAGTTTATGTGATTTGATGTACCGAAGGTTGTTCGGAGTCCCGGATGTGATCACGGACATGACGAGGAGTCTCGAAATGGTCGAGACGTAAAGATTGATATATTGGACGACTATATTCGGACACCGGAAGTGTTCCGGAGAAGTTTCGGATTAAACCGGAGTGCCGGAGGGTTACCGGAACCCCCCGGGGAAGTATTGGGCCTTAGTGGGCCTTGAGGGGAGAGAGAGGGCAGCAACCAGGAGGTGGTGCGCCCCCTCCCAGAGGAGTCCTAGTTGGACTAGGAGAGGGGGGCGCAGCCCCCTTTCCCTCTCCCTCCCCCTCTCTTTCCTTCCCCCCTTCTTTTCCTAGTAGGACTAGGAAAGGGGAGTCCTACTCCTACTAGGAGGAGGACTCCCCCCCTCTCCTTGGCGCGCCCCATAGGCAGCCGGCCTCCCCCTTGCTCCTTTATATACGGGGGCAGGGGGCACCTAAAGAACACACTTGATATACGATATTTTAGCCGTGTGCGGTGCCCCCTTCCACCAGATTACACCTCGATAATACCGTCGTGAAGCTTAGGCGAAGCCCTGCGTCGGTGGAACATCATCATCGTCACCACGCCGTCGTGCTGACGAAACTCTCCCTCAACACTCGGCTGGATCGGAGTTCGAGGGACGTCATCGAGCTGAACGTGTGTAGAACTTCGGAGGTGCCGTACGTTCGGTACTTGATCGGTCGGATCGTGAAGACGTTCGGCTACATCAACCGCGTTGTAATAACGCTTCTGCTGTCGGTCTACGAGGGTACGTGGACAACACTCTCCCCTCTCGTTGCTATGCATCACCATGATCTTGCGTGTGCGTAGGAAATTTTTTGAAATTACTACGTTCCCCAACAAGTCACCTGCCCAGGAGGGGCCGGGTCACGTTATAATGATCATCACGTGAAGCCCAGTACCAGGCTAGAGGATAGCGGATCAATAGTGGGCTTAAGACCAGGAGGCGGCTTAAGGCCCGTAGTGATAAACCGCCATTATGACAAGACTTGTAATGTAAGGCAAGAGTAGTTAAGAGTCCGAGCCGGATACTGTTATAAGCCGCCCGGGACTCTGAGAGCCGCGGGGCGTCAACCTCTCTATATAAAGGGACGACCCGGTGGCGGTTCAGGACGAGAGACAACAGATCGAGAGCCGGGCATAGAGATTAAGCTCCCTGGTCATCGAAACCCTAAGTAATACCACCTCAACTGGACGTAGGCTTTTACCTTCACCGTAAGGGGCCGAACCAGTATAACCCTCGTGTTCCTTGTCCCGTTTAACCCCTTTAAGCTTCCTAGCTGCGATGGCTCCACGACTAAGTCCTTGCACGAGGACATCTGTCGTGACAATTCCACGACAGTTCTGGTGGCCACTGATTTATTTGCCGATTTCTTGCAAGGGTTCGGATGATCATTTTCCTACGGTCAGAACTTGAGAAGTGCTGAACCCGCTATTTAATGGATTACCATGTCAGAAGATGCGGATAAGAGTACAGCTGTCAGAATATTGCACCCGACAGAACCTATGGTCACACGAAGAAGCAATATGGCCCTGCTCCTTCACCCAAGGATCCAGGCAAGGAAAACAGTAATGAAGGAGCCAGACTGATAAGTGTTGCATAATTCAAATGGTGCAGATACCCCGGATAGTCCGAGTCAGTATGGATCACCATGGATATTCACCAAAAGGGTCTGCTCGGTTTTGGATGGTGAATAACTGTCTGGGAGCATGTGCCCTCACTTATGTGAAGCCTCAACGGATAGCCTGTTATGGACAAAATTCTTTCACGAGATTCACAGTCAGTCAAGTCTGCGGATACTATCATATAAGGCCATACCTCTTATGCTGGCAACGACAGGCGACAATCAAATATTTGGTATGAAGCTGAGATTCAAGACAGTGGAGCCAGTCAGCATGATTCAAAAATTCCTGCGATAAGTCAGAATCTGTCAGGAAAGCGGTTATGCCTCAACTCACTGTTTGGAACCCGAGGGATTTGCATTTAATGGAGGAACCCAATGCAAGGAGTCAGAGCTTGGGTGTTCATCGGGAAAAATCCGATCACCAATTCATGGACAGTTTGCAAAACAGACACAGCAATCGGAAATCACCCTCGGATTTGTGAGACACACATATATTTCACACATGGTAAATCTCAGATCAGTCATCAGCTATGAACAGAATTGGAGCCAGTATAAGCAGGAAAAGGTGAAGTAAGATCTGCCAGGATATGGATACAGTGAAGCCAACCACCCCACAACCAGTCAGATGAGTCAGAGGAAGAAATTAATGGGAACAATCACACAAAGGAAAAAGGATACCCGAGTTGGAAACGGTTTCATTAAGGCAGTGTGTTCCTACTTGTTCCCTGAGCAACCAAATCTCGAGGACGAGATTTCTTTAAGGGGGAAGGTTTGTCACAGCCTGATTTTTGGCCCTTTCTTTTTCATTTGTTTTTCTGAGTTTTTTGCTTGAGTTTTCTTTTTCCGTGGCTTTGTGGTCGGGAAACTGAAGAAGATGGCCTCCTCTTTATTTCGAGAGTGGCTTGTCATCCTCAAATCCTTCCCTAGATCATATCAGTTCCATCCTAGCCCAATCCCAATATTCTTTTTATTGGGAATATTCCTTTTCTATTAAAGGAATCATCCTTTTTGCCCTAGGTTGTGAAGCAACCTATATTTCCATCACTCCTAAAATTCCCAAATAACTCTCATAAATTGTTTGGGTCCTATCTTCCTCAAATATGGCAAAACATTTCATTTTCCATGTTTATCATCATGCTCAAATAATTCATTTCCTATTCTGCCCTAAAATGGCACATTGTGAAGAAAGTGCTATTTTCCTTTTCCCAATTGACCTCAAACTCCTTGGACACCTTTTCCTGTCCATATCATTGCCACATGCCAAAATGCAACCTCATTTGCCTAGTAGTCATTTAATTATGATTTTCCAAAGTTTCTGTCCAGAAAGAAACTTTGTGAAGGAGGTACAAGCTAGGCATATACAAATGAGTTTCACTTTTGGATGGTACTTCATATCATAAAATCATAGCCCTCCACCGAAGTTGAGATCATTTAATGCCTCCATGTGAGCACAGCTTCAAATCCTTGATTCTGTCCAAAATTTCAGTTTGTGAAGCAAGTATATTTTATCTTGCTTCATTATGGCTGTAAATTTTTCTAGGCCTTCTCCTATCCATATAAACTCCCTCCACCAAGTTGTGGCTCAATCCATTTAGCCATTTTACCTCTAGAATTTCTGCAAGTTTCTAGTCAGTGGGGAAGTTTGTGAAGGAAGTACCATTTTGGTTTATCCAAATGGTGTGAAACCTTTTTCAGCATCTTCATATGACCAAATAACTCTCCCCTGCCCAAGTTCAGCTCAAGTGGCTTCACCATTTGAGCGCATCATCATGATTTCTATTCTGGACCAATTTAGGCAGTTGTGAAGCAACTATATCAAATATTGGTCCAAATCCCTCCATAGTTTCCAGGACCGTAGTCCTTCCATAGTCAAACACGAGCACACCACCTCCCCAATGCACTCCTCTAGGCCCTCCCCACCTCTAGCCCGAGCTCGAGGAGCTCTCTAGTTTCCCCCATGGCCGTCGTGCCCGCATCGGCCTCGGCCTAAATTCACTCAATGCCGAGCCCCTCTCTCCTCCTCTCCTCCTCTCCACCTCCAGTAGTTTCCCCGTAGTCCAGCGCCCCTCCTCCACCCCTTAGCCCGACGCCGGAGTGCTCGTGGCCGCGTGCCCCAAGATCAACCACCGCCGCTGCCCTCGGCCTCTGCGAGCCGCCGTCACTCCAGGCCTCCCCAGTGCCTGCTGCTGCTCCAGGAGGGAGCATCACTCCGTTCCGCGCCCCTCGGTGGTCCCAGCTCCACCGGGGACGGCCGGAGCTGCCCGGGCCATCGCCGGCGCCGTGCGGCCTCGCCTCTCCCCTGCTTCTGTCGAGAGGAAGGACACCAGCGGGAGGAGAGAGAGCACCGCGGGACCCACCTATAAGCGAGCCAGGAGCCGGCCACGCGTTGACCCTGCCCCGCTGACGTGGTTAAGTGGAGACGTACTCCGCGGAGTGCGCTTTCCCTTAACTGAAAGCGCATTCCTTTCTACTTCGGGTGCAAGTACATTTTCCTCTCTGGAAAGCATATTTTCTCAAAACCGCTTCTGCCTTATCCACTCAGGGACCTGGCTGTGAATATTATTTTTACAGAAAAGTCCCTGAACTTCTACACCTCATAACTTCGCAACCGTAACTCCGAATGAGGTGAATCCAACGCCCACGTCTTCGTCTCGTCGAGCCCATTCTGTTCCCACCATTTTCACTATGTTTTAACATTCTGAAAATGACCATTTTGCGCTTGCCCCTAATCAGCCCGCTCCGAGAGAGAACGTTTTCCAGCGATTCCTTCCGCGATCTTTCCACACTTCTCCCCGGAGCCTTCTTCATCCCCAGGCAAGCCACAACCACCATTTGCATGATTGCCATGTAGAAGCATTGGTTTCCAACTTGAATCTTTAATAACTGTTTGATTGTTTTGCTATTGCTGTCGGTATTTCGGTTATTCTTATGGATCGGTGTTTACCGTCATGCTATGTTTTCTTGCACTCTGTTATTTTGTTCCTCATGCTAGTATTACTTTATTATGGACCATGTTTGGTAGTAGTACATGTTGGTGATGGTCTTCGGTGCATGAATGTCGTCTGTTCCGAGTACCGCCGTTATGCATGTTTCTTTGCATCCAGTTGATTAAATACTTGCATGGTAGTTTTATCGTTATGTTATTGCATGGTATTTATTATTGATGCTAGTGGTCATGTCATGCTATGGGTAGTGTTCTAGTTGTGATATCCATGCTCGTCAGTATGCCATGCTCATGTGGATAAATGGTTAAATGTTGTTATGCTCGTTGATTGAGATGCACCCCCATGCTTATGTTAATATCATTTCATGCATTGTAGTTGCATCATGTTATTTTTTTATCATGACTCAGCATATTGCATTCAAGTTTAACCAGATTAAATTGAACTTGAACAACTGTTGGCTGAGTCACGCTGCCACCATATCGAGCTGACCAGTGCAACCACGCTTACCTTATGGGGGTCCTAACTGGGTCTATTGTCATGCCTCTCACCGGTGCCTCCCGCGAGGGAAGGTTATGCGCGGGCGCTAACTTGGCCAGGTAGGACGGCATAAGCCTTGTGTGCCCGTTGTTGATTATGGATCCTTATCCCCTTTGGGACCATTTTGCCACGACGGTGGCCGTTGGTGCCTTTGGTAGGCACGGGGCCACCCAGGACTAAGCCCAAAGGGGAGTTAGTCGGAGTGGACGGGGGGGTGGCATGGCAGTAGGACGGTTTTGTCGGAACGCTTTGGTCCACCCGAATGGGAGTGCGAGGCCAGGGTTCCGTGGTGTGGGTACAGTGTGCTAACCTCTGCAGAGTGTGTGTGTTAAATCTATTAGCCGCGCCCGCGGATAAGGGCCCAGTTCGTGTCGGTCACACTATGGGTCGACAATAATAATAATAAGAATAAGATTAATAACAACCCCGGTTCGATGATGAAAGAAGTTGGTTGATATTTCTGTGATCGCGAGAGGATCACTGTGATATCGTGAATACCGACTTGTTGGATATTTGTGGTGTTATGCGAGAGTCAAGGGCAAAGGTCAAGCTCCTTGTGGTCATGTATGATTACTACGGTATTGTTAATACCAAGCTTGATTGGATCCTGAGATGATCGTGTGATGTCCATGATGGTAAGTGATACATGTGGTGGTTACGATGTAACCCGAACAGAGTAAGTTGGTGCATGATAATTCCATCATGTTGCATGCTAGTATCATCATGTTCATATGTTTATGCCATGCTCGAATTGTACTAGCTGTATCATCTTGTTCATGCTATGATTGATCTGATAGTATCATGTTAATCCTTGCTTAATAATCTGTAATTGCCATGCTATTGCTTGTCTTGATTGCTTTGGTTGCTGTGAGCTTGCAAGTACATTCAATCTACTAACCTGGCGTGTCATGCCAGTTTGCAGGTCATGCCGGATATGATTGCTAGTTTGCCGTGGATTCCTTGTTTGCGCGCTAGGATAAGCGTTCCAGCCAGAGTCCCTGCAGAGTGGACTTCACCACCGTCGTCGTTGTTCCGCTGCCAGTAGTCATTCCGCTGTGTCGTGTTGTTCTGCTGCTTGCATGGAGCAACCGTGGCAGGCGTAGTGTCACCATGCCGATGTAATCCCCTTGTACCTATATAGATTGCAATAAAAGAGCTGGTTTGTTCTATGCTAAGCAGTGTCGTATTCTAGAAGATTCCTCCTTGATCTCTGGGCTGGAATACGGGGCGTTCCGGTTTCTCTGAGCCGGGGTGCCACAGTTGCCGCTGGATGAACAGTACCCTGGTCGATCGAGCCGGTCGATGAACAGGACCCCCTGGAGGGCTGGATGAACAGGACCCCGTGGAGGGCTGGTTGAACAGTAGCCGGTGGAGGGATGGTTGAACAGTAGCTGGTGGAGGGCTGGATGAACAATAGCCCGTGGAGGGGTGGTTGAACAGGACCCTGTGGAGAGGGCTGGTTGAACAGTAGACGGTGGAGGAGCACGCGGTGGTGGCTAGATGAACAGGAGCCCGTCGATGAACAGTCGCAGGTGGAGGCTGGAGGAGGTCGACGGTGGATGAATAGGAGCCCGTGGAGGCAGTCGACGGTGGATGAACACTAGCCCGTGGAGTCCTGTTTTGCGGTATGCCACACCCCTCCCGATGAACAGGACCCCCGTTTCGACCGTAGCGCTCCAACACAAGTCCGTTTCCTCCATTTTGCGGTACGCCACACCCCTCCCTATCACCAGGACCCCATTTCGACCATAAGAGGGCCGTTTCCTCCGTTTTTGCGGTATGCCAGACCCCTCCCGATGAACAGGATCCCGTTTCGACCGTGGCCGGTCAAACACAAGGCCGTTTCCTTCGTTCTGCGGTACGCCAGGCCTCGTTTCCATCGGCTGTTCCGTCCAAGCCGGTTGGCTCCCGATGAACACGACGACGCATTCCGTTCCGACACAGCCGGTTGCCTCCCCAAGAACACGACGACGATGCAGCTTCTCCATTCCGACCCAGCCATGTACATGAGCCCTGGCCATACGTATGCGCGAGTAGGCGTCGAGACCCCGCCCGTATGTACGTACGTGGCCGTATTTACTTTCTTGCACACTGGCCGCTGTACGTACGTGTACATGCTACGTGCACGCCTCTACTACGACACGTTCCCTTCCTTACACGGCCACGGTTCATCGCTGCAGCCTGCAGACAGACCGATCGCATGTATGTACTTTTTCGCCACCAGAATGACAACGCTATGTACGCTTCGACCAGGTGGGTCCCGACTGTCAGGCACTTCCTTGCGTGCGAAGATGTAGCTGGTGGGTCCCAGCAGTCAGGGGGGCGAATCAATTTTTTTGCCCGTAATATGGACGCACATCCTTGCGTGCGAAGATGTAGCTGGTGGGTCCTAGCAGTCAGGCAGAATGTTTTTTTCGCAAAATACGGTGGCCCGTCCGGTGGGTCCCTGCTGTCACGTGGAGGAATCATTATTTTCCGTGTAATAAGGAGGCACTTCCTTGCTGCGGCTGTGGACCCAGCTGTCAGCCTCTCCACGTACAGTACTCTTCCGATGGAAGTCGTTCGTTGACCACATTGACCACGCCGCGCCGAGAGCACCAAGGTGGTGGACGACGGCGAGGCCTGGGAAGGGAACGATGCGGAGCCGGGGAAGACGCGGCAGTGGATGCCCACGAGGAGAGGAGTACGAGGGTTCACTGGTTCGGTTGCGGTGTGAGGCTGCCGTCGCCGCAGGGCCTGGCCAGCAGTGGGAGTAGCAGGGGGCTGTGAGGCCTCCGCGGCAGCACAGTCGGCCACGGGAGGCAGGAGCAGGCGGCACGACCGGCGCTGCTTTGGGCGGCTGGAGCAAGAAGACCAGAGGTTAAAGAAGCACGACGACCGTTGGATGGACATCGTACGGTCACTGCAGCTAGAATCGTTTATATTGACTAAGTTGACAAAGCCCTTGGTACGCGTCAACTTAGTAGGCCCGCAGGTCAGCCTCCGAAACGGTGTGCCCCAGATGTCAGTGGGAGGAATCATTTTTTGGGCGGGTGAAGCTAGAGTATCCGAGATTGAAGAAGAAGCACGGCATCCGTTGGATGGACATCCAATGGCCACTGTTGCTAGAACCGTGTGTTGACTATAAGTTGATAAAGCCTTGCATATGCGTCAACTTATTTTTTTAGGGGACGCTGAGGGAGTCCTAGATTAGGGGGTCTTCGGACTGCCGGACTATATACTTTGGCCGGACTGTTGGACTATGAAGATACAAGATTGAAGACTTCGTCCCGTGTCCGGATGGGACTCTCCTTGGCGTGGAAGGCAAGCTTGGCAATTCGGATATGTAGATCTCCTCCCTTGTACCGACTCTGTGTAACCCTAGCCCCCTCCGGTGTCTATATAAACCGGAGGGTTTAGTCCGAAGGACAACAATCATAACCATAGGCTAGCTTCTATGGTTTAGCCTCTATGATCTCGTGGTAGATCAACTCTTGTAATACTCATATCATCAAGATCAATCAAGCATGAAGTAGGGTATTACCTCCATCGAGAGGGCCCGAACCTGGGTAAACATCGTGTCCCCCGCCTCCTGTTACCATCCGCCTTAGACGCGCAGTTCGGGATCCCCTACCCGAGATCCACCAGTTTTGACACCGACAGACGCGTCAACTTAGTAGGCCCACAAGTGTGTGGCAGAGAACTTATAGCCCATTTGAGATTTGTAAGAATGTACAGCCCATTTTTGAATTCTAGTGGAATTTACTACAACCCATGTACAATTTGTTAAAAGTATAGCCCATTTTCTAGCTAGGACAACGATTAATAATTTCAGCCAACCGTTCAAAACAGAATTCAATAAAATTTCCCACATTTTGATGGGATCCGAAATATTTTTATCCCTAAATTTCTAGTCAGATTAAATGCAATTTCATTATAAATTTGTCTTACGTAAAAATCCAACGAAACATTGCGCACGCAACAATTAATGAAATTGAAATTTTCAAAATCCAAAAATAATATTTTATAAACTAATTACGTGTTTGGTGCATTTTTTATAGTTACAACCCAGTTTTTATAATTACATCCCATTTATTATTTCTTAAAGCCCATTTTCTTGTTAAGCCTAATGCATCCCTCCTAGGAAAGATTTGTAGCCTAGCGGGGCGGAGAATAACAAGTTGACCTTGCCTGGGTATTCCTCAAAAAAAGTATAGCTGGGCTAGCCATTTTCAGCATGAAAAAAATTAATATCCGGGCTGGATATCTGGCCTGGGCTAGACGGTCCACAGCCCGCCCAGTTAATACCCTACTCTCCTCTAAACAACAACGAAAACATCGCTCTTGTCTCAAAAAAAAAATGAAAACATCGCTCAAGAAAAACTCTCCAGTGCTCACACCTCAAAAACACAAATACTGCTCGAGCTGCTTGGTCCCAGCTGTCGGCCGCTCCTTGCGCAATTCTCTCGTTTATTGACTACATAGGTTGACAATGGTGTGGGACCGTGATGTCAGGAAACCAGGAGGAAGCAAAAAAAATTACAGTTGTAGTATATAATAAGGAGGCACTTGCGGACGTGCGGCTATGGCCCTGGTGGGTCCCCACTGTCATCCTCTCCAAGTAAAGTCATCTCCTCATTCCTCATGTCTATTGACCATGTTGACAATGCGAGACGGTGGCGCCATGGCGAGCGCAATAACTCGAAGGACGACGAAGAGGGCCTCGCGGGCCCTACGGATGGTCTGATACAGCGCCCGCTGCACATTCGGAAAGCCTGGATCATGGGGCCACATGTCCGCGACGGCATTGTCGTTCGCTTGTTCACCGGTGCTCGTTGACGAGACAGAGGTTGCAGCACAGGTCCTCCTGCGCTGGTAGCTCTTCCGCCATTAGGGCGTCGAAGTGCAGCCGCACCTGCCCTATGGTGAACACGGCATGAACCGGCTTCGACAGTGGCGCCGGCTCCTGGTCGGAAGCTACGTCCATCGTGTGATTGTCGTCGCTCAGCTCGGCGAGCTCGCTGGCGAGCCAGCATGTCCGGCTGCTGAACCGACCCGCTGCCAAGCACGAGTCTGACTGCCCTGGCCCACCCAGACCGCCTCCCTCGCCCACGCGCGCTTTCCACCCGAAACGGTCAGCGTCGCCCACCCCGCTTCCCGTTGTAGGCGATTGCTCCGCCTTCAAACGACACAAGTGCCGCCCGTCCGTCAGCCGCCCACATTAATGATATGCGGTTGCCGATGCGGCTACTCCGGCGCCACACGTCCGTCCCTCTGCCGCCCACCATTTCTATATAAATTGCTGCGCCGACCATAACCGCAGTCATGTGCCTCCGTTCCCTTTCTCCTGTCCACACCACTAGTACCCACCATGGCTTCCTCGCGCTCCAGCACTCTTCGGGATGGGGGGACGACAGACCACGAGGAGATGGTAGCCATTGCTGCCGACTGCCTGGCCGGCAGGCAGCCGGAGGATGATGACGTCCCAATGGAGAACATGGTAGTCGATGATCCGGCGCCAACCCCCTCCTCAGCGCCATCCTCGCTGGCGCATTGCACCATGACCATCGGCGAGGCCCGTGCCCAATACATGGACAAAGTGAGGCAGACGCATGAGGAGTAGTTCCGGGAGGCACTGACCGACGCCGCCTACAACCACCATCTCCTCCAGGAGCACCTGTAGGCGGGGAAGCAGATCACCATGGAGCGAGCGGAGCAGGAGGCGCTGCTCGACTCGTACCGCTCCGCCCGCGAGGGCCGCCTCGAGCGCTGGCGGTACCGCATGCGGGTGGCGGAGGCTGGGGCCGCCTACAAAGAGGGCGATGAAGCGGGCGAGGCGCTGTTTGGCGAGACCGAGTACAAGGCAGAGGACAATGCCCCGCTCCGCTGGCGTCGATGAGGCCCTACTCCGCCGAGGCCCCGCGGCGCCAACAACGAGGCAGAGGACACTGCCGGATCCGCCGATGCCCCGCCTCGCCAGCATCGAGGCGGAGGCCCTACTCCACCGAGACCCCGCCCCGCCAACAACGAGGCAGAGGACAAGGTCGGCTCCGACGAGTCCCCGCTCCGCTCGTGTCGACGAGGCCCTGCTCCGCCGAGGCCCCGCGTCATCAACAACGAGGCAGAGGACATCACCGGCTCAGCCGAGGCCCCACCCTACCGGCAATGAGGGGGAGAATTTCCCCCTCTCCGCCGAGGCACCGCCTCCTACCTCTTGAGCACTGCGTTGGTTTTCCCTTGAAGAGAAAAGGGTGATGCAGTAAAGTAGCGTAAGTATTTCCCTTAGTTCTTGAGAACCAAGGTATCAATCCAGTAGGAGACCATGCTCAAGTCCCACGCACCTACACAAACAAATAAGAACCTTGCAACCAACGCGATAAAGGGGTTGTCAATCCCTTCACGACCACTTGCAAGATTGAGATATGATAGAGATGATAAGATAATATTTTTGGTATTTTTATGATAAAGACTAAAAGTAAAGAAAGCAAAATAAACGATGCTAGAAATAGCTTGTTGATGGGAGATTAATATGATGGAAAATAGACCCAGGGGCCATAGGTTTCATTAGTGGCTTCTCTCAAGATAGCATAAGTATTACGGTGGGTAAACGAATTACTGTCGAGCAATTGATAGAATTGAGCATAGTTATGAGAATATCTAGGTATCATCATGTATATAGGCATCACGTCCGTGACAAGTAGACCGACTCCTGCCCGCATCTACTACTATTACTCCACACATCGACCGTTATCCAGCATGCATCTAGAGTATTAAGTTCATAAGAACAGAGCAATGCTTTAAGCAAGATGACATGATGTAGAGGGATAAACTCATGCAATATGATATAAACCCCATCTTTTTATCCTCGATGGCAACAATACAATACGTGTCGTTTCCCCTACTGTCACTGGGATCGAGCACCGCAAGATTGAACCCAAAGCTAAGCACTTCTCCCATTGCAACAAAGATCAATCTAGTAGGCCAAACCAAAACGATAATTCGAAGAGACTTTCAAAGATAACCAATCATACATAAAAGAATTCAGAGGCGATTCAAATATTGTTCATAGATAATCTTGCTCATAAACCTACAATTCATCGGATCTCGACAAACACACCACAAAAGAAGATTACATTGAATAGAACTCCAAAAGAATAGAGGAGAACTTTGTATTGAGATCCAAAGAGAGAGAAGATGCCATCTAGCTAATAACTATGGACCCAAAGGTCTGAGGTAAACTACTCACACATCATCGGAGAGGCTATGGTGTTGATGTAGAAGCCCTCCGTGATCGATGCCCCCTTCGGCGGAGCGTCGGAAAAGGGCCCAAGATGGGATCTCACGGGTACAGAAGGTTGCGGCGGTGGAAATAGGGTTTTGGCTCCGTATATGATGTTTCCAGGGTATATGAGTATATATAGGCGAAAGAGGTCGGTCAGGAGAGCTACGAGGGGCCCACGAGGGTGGAGGGCGCGCCCAGGGGGGTAGGCGCGCCCCCTGCCTCGTGGCCTCCTCGTTGATTCCTTGACGTCCACTCCAATTCCTCTGGATCACGTTTGTTCCGAAAATCACGTTCCCGAAGGTTTCATTCCGTTTGGACTCCGTTTGATATCCTTTTCCTTCGAAACACTGAAATAGGCAAAAAACAGCTATTTGGGCTGGGCCTCCGGTTAATAGCTTAGTCCCAAAAATAATATATAAGTGTATAATAAAGCCCATTAAACATCCAAAACAGAATATATAATAGCATGGAACAATAAAAAATTATAGATACGTTAGAGACGTATCAAGCATCCCCAAGTTTAATTCCTGCTCGTCCTCGAGTAGGTAAATGATAAAAACAGAATTTTTGATGTGGAATGCTTCTTAGCATAATTTTCAATGTAATTCTCTCAATTGTGGCATGAATATTCAGATCCGATAGATTCAAGATAAAAGTTTAATATTGACATAAAAATAATAATACTTCAAGCATACTAACTAAGCAATTATGTCTTCTCAAAATAACATGGCCAAAGAAAGTTCATCCCTACAAAATCATATAGTTTGGTCATGCTCCATTTTCGTCAAACAAGAATGCTCCCATCATGCACAACCCCGATGACAAGCCAAGCAATTGTTTCATACTTTAGTAATCTCAAACTTTTTCAACTTTCACGCAATATATGAGCGTGAGCCATGGATATAGCACTATGGGTGGAATAGAATATGATGATAGGGGTTATGTGGAGAAGACAAAAAAGGAGAAATTCTCACATTGACGTGGCTAATCAGCGGGCTAGGGAGATGCCCATCAATTGATGTCAATTCAAGGAGTAGGGATTGCCATGCAACGGATGCACTAGAGCTATAAATGTATGAAAGCTCAACAAAAGAAACTAAGTGGGTGTGCATCCAACTTGCTTGCTCACGAAGACCTAGGGCATTTGAGGAAGCCCATTGTTGGAATATACAAGCCAAGTTCTATAATGAAAAATTCCCACTAGTATATGAAAGTGACAAAACAAAAGACTCTCTATCATAAAGATCATGGTGCTACTTTGAAGCACTAGTGTCGAAAAAAGGATAGTAGCATTGCCCCCCTTTTATTTTATTTTCTTGTATTCCCTTTTTTGGGCCTTTCCTTTTTTTGGCCTTTCTCTCTTTTTTTATTTTTTTATTTGGGACAATGCTCTATGAATGATGATCATCACACTTCTATTTATTTACAACTCAATGATTACAACTCGACACTAGAACAAAGTATGACTCTATATGAATGCCTCCGGTGGTGTACCGGGATGGGCAAATGAATCAAGAGTGACATGTATGAAATAATATGCATGATGGCTTTGCCACAAATATGATGTCAACTACATGATCATGCAAATCAATATGACAATGATGAAGCGCGTCATGATAAATGGAATGGTGGAAAGTTGCATGGCAATATATCTCGGAATGGCTATGGAAATGCCATAATAGGTAGGTATGGTGGCTGTTTTGAGGAAGATATAAGGAGGTTTATGTGTGATAGAGCGTATCGTATCACGGGGTTTGGATGCACCGGCGAATTTTGCACCAACTCTCAAGGTGAGAAAGGGCAATGCACAGTACCGAAGAGGCTAGCAATGATGGAAGGGTGAGAGTGCGTATAATCGATGGACTCAATATTAGTCATAAAGAACTCACATACTTATTGAAAAAATCTACAAGTCATCAAAAACCAAGAACTATGCGCATGCTCCTATGGGGATAGATTGGTAGGAAAAGACCATCGCTCGTCCCCGACCGCCACTCATAAGGAGGACAATCCAAGAACACTTCATGTTTCAAATTTGTTACACAACGTTCACCATACGTGCATGCTACGGGACTTGCAAACTTCAACACAAGTATTTCTCAAATTCACAATTACTCAACTAGCACAACTTTAATATCACTACCTCCATATCTCAAAACAATCATCAAGTATCAAACTTCTCTTAGTATTCAACGCACTTATAAGAAAGTTTTTACTAATATTGGATGCCTATCATATTAGGACTAATTTCAATTTAAGCAAATTACCATGCTGTTTTGTAGGACTCTAAAAATAATATAAGTGAAGCATGAGAGAACAATAATTTCTATAAAACAAAACCACCATCGTGCTATAAAATATATAAGTGAAGCACTAGAGCAAAACCTATATAGCTCAAAAGATATAAGTGAAGCACATAGAGTATTCTAATAAATTCCGAATCATGTGTGTCTCTCTCAAAAGGTGTGTACAGCAAGGATGATTGTGGTAAACTAAAAATGAAAGACTCAATTCATACAAGACACTCCAAGCAAAACACATATCATGTGGTGAATAAAAATATAGCCCCAAGTAAAGTTACCGATGGACGAAGACGAAAGAGGGGATGCCTTCCGGGGCATCCCCAAGCTTAGGCTTTTCGTTGTCCTTGAATTTTACCTTGGGGTGCCTTGGGCATCCCCAAGCTTAGGCTCTTGCCAATCCTTGTTCCATAATCCATCAAATCTTTACCCAAAACTTGAAAACTTCACAAGACAAAACTTAACAGAAAATCTCGTGAGCTCCGTTAGCGAAAGAAGACAAAACACCACTTCAAGGTACTGTAATGAACTCATTCTTTATTTATATTGGTGTTAAACCTACTGTATTCCAACTTCTCTATGGTTTATAAACTCTTTTACTAGCCATAGATTCATCAAAATAAGCAAACAACACACGAAAAACAGAATCTGTCAAAAACAGAACAGTCTGTAGTAATCTGTATCAAACGCAAACTTCTGGAACTCAGAAAAATATATCAGAATAGGACGACCTAGAGAATTTTTTTATTGGTCTACTGCAACTGGAATCAGTATTTTATCATATTCTGGTGATTTTTAACAATTGTTTTTGTGAACAGAAAGTTTCTGGAATTTTCAGCAAGATCAAATAACTATCATCCAAGAAGATCCTATAGGTTTAACTTGGCACAAACACTAATTAAAACATAAAAACAAATATAACCAGAGGCTAGATCAAATATTTATTACTAAACAAAAAGCAAAAAATTAAAATAAAATTGGATTGCCTCC
The DNA here is from genome assembly GCF_018294505.1 of Triticum aestivum. Lineage (NCBI taxonomy): Eukaryota > Viridiplantae > Streptophyta > Magnoliopsida > Poales > Poaceae > Triticum > Triticum aestivum. The sequence goes on from NC_057802.1 coordinate 143,257,984, forward strand.
CAACAAGCGCTATCGTTTAACGCCCCTAGCTAGGCATAAAAGCCAGGATAGATCTAACTGTTATCATCTTGGGTCTTTAATTTTTTAGCGGAGTTATGCTCGAATCCGGGAGGTTCTTCACGTTTCCCTTCATATTCGGAAATTTTTAGATCTAAAGAATCCAACCGCTTATTGCAAACGGTAATCAACATATTCATGCGGTGGAGATTTCCGCTAACACTCTTAAGAGGTTCAAGAGATTTTTGTAAAATCTTCGTTACTTCGCAAATTTTCTCAAAAACTTGCGTTTCTTCCTGGGTATGATGAGGCCCCTTTTGTTGAGGTAGTGTTCCCACTATACCTTCTATAATTTCATGCACAATAATGGGATCAATATCAATAAAATTGCCTTTGGCAACGCAATCCAAGAGTTGTCTATGAGACATATTCAGTCCAACATAAAAATTGCGAAGCAAAATTCTAAAGTTCACCTCTAGGGTACAATTACGATAAGATTCCATCATTCTAAACCAAGCATCTTTTAAGTTTTCTCCTTGTCTTTGTTTGAAGTGAAGAACTTCAAACTCGGGAGACAACGGAGTAGATAAGGGACTAGCCATAACGACGAGGCAAGCAAGAAGAAGGCGAAGGGAAAAGAGAGGGCGAATAAAACGGCAAGGGTGAAGCGGGGGAGAGGAAAACGAGAGGCAAATGGCAAATAATGTAATGCGAGGGATAAGAGTTTGTGATGGGTACTTGGTATGTCTTGACTTGTGCGTAGACTGCCCGGCAACGGCGCTAGAAATCCTTCTTTCTACCTCTTGAGCACTGCGTTGGTTTTCCCTTGAAGAGGAAAGGGTGATGCAGTAAAGTAGCGTAAGTATTTCCCTCAGTTTTTGAGAACCAAGGTATCAATCCAGTAGGAGACCACGCTCAAGTCCCACGCACCTACACAAACAAATAAGAACCTTGCAACCAACGTGATAAAGGGGTTGTCAATCCCTTCACGGCCACTTGCAAGAGTGAGATATGATAGAGACGATAAGATAATATTTTTGGTATTTTTATGATAAAGATTAAAAGTAAAGAAAGCAAAATAAACGGTGCCAGAAATAGCTTGTTGATGGGAGATTGATATGATGGAAAATAGACCCAGGGGCCATAGGTTTCATTAGTGGCTTCTCTCAAGATAGCATAAGTATTACGGTGGGTAAACGAATTACTCTCGAGCAATTCATAGAATTGAGCATAGTTATGAGAATATCTAGGTATGATCATGTATATAGGCATCACGTCCGTGACAAGTAGACCGACTCCTGCCAGCATCTACTACTATTACTCCACACATCGACCGCTATCCAGCATGCATCTAGAGTATTAAGTTCATAAGAACAGAGTAACGCTTTAAGCAAGATGACATGATGTTGAGGGATAACCTCATGCAATATGATATAAAACCCATCTTTTTATCCTCGATGGCAACAATACAATACGTGTCGTCTCCCCTAGTGTCATTGGGATCGAGCACCGCAAGATTGAACCCAAAGCTAAGCACTTCTCCCATTGCAAGAAAGATCAATCTAGTAGGCCAAACCAAACTAATAATTCGAAGAGACTTGCAAAGATAACCAATTATACATAAAAGAATTCAGAGGAGATTCAAATATTGTTCATAGATAATCTTGATCATAAACCCACAATTCACTGGATCTCGACAAACACACCACAAAAGAAGATTACATCGCATAGATCTCCAAGAGAATCGAGGAGAACTTTGTATTGAGATCCAAAGAGAGAGAAGAAGCCATCTAGCTAATAACTATGGACCCGAAGGTCTGAGGTAAACTACTCACACATCATCGGGGAGGCTATGGTGTTGATGTAGAAGCCCTCTGTGATCGATGCCCCCTCCGGCGGAGCGCCAGAAAAGGTCCCAAGATGGGATCTCACAGGTACAGAAGGTTGCGGCAGTGGAAATAGGGTTTTGGCTCCGTATATGATGTTTCAAGGGTATATGAGTATATATAGGCGAAAGAGGTCGGTCAGGAGAGCTAGGAGGGGCCCACGAGGGTGGAGGGTGCGCCCAGGGGGGTAGGCGCGCCCTCCTGCCTCATGGCCTCCTCGTTGATTGCTTGACGTCCACTCCAAGTCCTCTGGATCATGTTTGTTCCGAAAATCACGTTCCTGAAGGTTCCATTCCATTTGGACTCCGTTTGATATCATTTTCCTTCGAAACACTGAAATAGGCAAAAAAAACAGCAATTTGGGCTGGGCCTCCGGTTAATAGGTTAGTCCCAAAAATAATATATAAGTGTATAATAAAGCCCATTAAACATCCAAAACAGAATATATAATAGCATGGAACAATAAAAAATTATAGATACGTTGGAGACGTATCACCGCCCCACCGGCAACGAGACAGAGGACATCGCCGGCTCCGTCGAGGCCGTGCCCCGCTGCCAACGAGGCCGCGCCATGCAGACAACGAGGAAGAGTAGAACACGGTAGGTCGCTGCCGCTCGGGTCCAAGTAAGGCAACCGCTGCTACCCTCCAGTTGAAGCCAAGCTAGGCGGGTTGACCATTGACGGCCGATTAGCTTCTTGGCGGTGACGTGGAGTCGGAGAGCTATGTTGGAGAAGGACGCTGCTTCTACTTGTGCAGTTGGCTCACTGACACGTGGGCCCAACAAGCATCTGGGCCACATGTCAGTTACGCAACTGCACCTGCAGTTAAGTCACTGAAGCCCAGTCCGCTAGAGAAGAAGCTTTTGTTCGGCTCAGCCGGACACAGGTGGGTAGCTTCGGTTAATTAATTATACCTCCAGCGCACCCCTTTTTAGTTGAAGAATGTATGAAATGTGATGAAATCCGACATGTTTATATGAAATCCGATCGAGCATGAATGAATTTAGTTCGATTAGTTCGAATTCTTGTATCACTGGCATTGGGTGAACATGCAAAACAAAACGTACTAGCATTATTCCCAGGGTGATCACCTCGTTTGCAGCAGTTTCACATGTGCTCCCTCCGGTCCTTTTTAGTCTGCATACAAGTTTTGTCTGCAGTCAAACTATCTCTACTTTGACCGGAGTACAAAGAGTTTGAGCAGCTTTTTAGCATTCCTGCACATTGCAATCAAACACAGAGGCCTGGCAATTCATAGAGAACATTCAAAACAATCGATGATTATGCATCTCAGCGATTCACATGTCAGAGCCAATATTTACTTCACAACTAAAGAATAAAGAAAAATAGATTGGCGCTGCTGACAGCAAAGGGCGTCCCATTCGAAAATATCAAACGCATGTCTTCTTGCTAACATCAATGAGCAAAATTTGACATGGTTGTCCCATTCCAAAATGTCAAATGCTTGTTGTTTTTGTGCATCAATAAGCAAACTTTGACAAGGTTTTCCCATTCCAAAATATCAAATGCCTACGATTGTGGAATGGGCAGGGTTTGCCATCAGTTCGGACATTGACATGGCACCTCATGCTAAATAAACCAGCTGTTCTTTTTGTGCAGTTCCACCAAAATCAACCAAATTCGCGCGTAGCTTGTATGATTTTGCCCTTATATGTTGCAACGCCTTGAACATATCGGCACCTCCTTTCTTGTGGTGGAAATGAATGATTCGATGTATTCATAAACATTTTGTGCAGTTCCCATTGAAATCAAGCTGAGCACCCCTATTTGCACAAATACAAAAAAGTGATTAGTATAAAGCAAAATGTACTATGAATTGACAGTTTAAACAGGCACCTACATGGTCCATGTAGAGCACACTTTAAAAAAATGGAACTCACCGGAAAGAATCCTAGAACAACATTGTACTTGCGCATCAAGCAAAAAGATGGAGATATGTCAATCCTTCTGAGCTGAAGTTAGTTTGGTCTTGTGGGGAGTAATGTAACCATCCTTCAACTGCTCCTTCTGATGAGAAGATACACAGGGCTTCTTCATCCTGGCATATTCGGAACTAGTCACTTCACGTACTCCGTATTCTTCTTCAGAGGAAGATGATCCTGTTGTGCAAAGACAAGAGGACAGCTAAATGCTAGCATCTCTGTTTGCTCAGAAAAAAGGAAAGGAAATATTTAAAACAACACAGATGAAGCACTTCTCAAGGACAATACCACTTTCTCATGACATTATCTAAACAGTAGCACAACACCAATAGAGATGACAAAGCTCAATCATATGGATGAAATCCATGGGCGAGTACCAACCTTTGTCAGGAGGCTTATTGTGTAGAGCATACAGATAAAGTACTTCTCCGGAACCATTTGTTGTTATCTACTATGGTTGCCATGCTTACTATATACTCCTCAATTAGTTTAATGTTTCCAACATCTTCTTGTGCAGTTCCACTAAAATATATGGTATCTTCAAAGAAGATCCCTGTTTGCACAAGTAGAGATAATTACATATTACATTAAGAGTGGCATCAAATCAGTGGCAAAACAATTGCTCGTTCCAGCCATAGCAATAAATTAAGATGCAAAACTATATCATTACTTGTGTCATCACAGTTCCAGTGCTTCATTACAGCACCGGGAGTTGATTTTGTTTTTCTTCTGCTTGTTCTCCCCCTTCATCACTTGGTTCAATAACAGACAAGCTTCGCCTTCAATGTAAGATTTGGCATGTTAATTAGGGAGCACAAGTATAGCACTAAACAACGACATTAATTTTCCGATGAAAGTGGCAAAATACAGGCCAACAGTTGTGAAATATCCTTATCTTACCTCAATGGGATATTATGGTGCACATACAGATTGGAAGTCTTGTCTCCATTTGTGCAGCTCACTAAAATCAAGCAACATTACCGTACAAGTAGCACAACATATGAAAGTACACTGCACAATCATGTGAAAGAAAGCTAGTACTGACCTCTCATGACGCGGAATTCAAACAACTCACAAGAAGAAGATCTGAACCAAATTTTCCAACACAGATAGGAAGTAAGATCTCCTCTTGTGTAGTTCCACTAAGATCAAGCAATCAAGAAACATTGTCGGTGTGACATTTTGGTTGAACTGCACAAAACACTCTTAAAACAAAAGTGTTTTGTGTAGTGCAACAAAAGGTCACAATAGCAACGAGGTGAAGTAGATAACCCTGTTTACACAGAGGTGCAAAGGAAACAACTAGTGGTCAGTAATGGTGGATGACACAAAAGCCAACAAAAAGAAGCATCTAACTTATCTAAATGGGAAAGAAAGCAAGATAGTAGCATTTCTCAAACGGTGGCATTGGTTAATATTAATAGAGAGATTATATTAACAATAAAATTCGTTAAACATGTAATTTGCTTTTAACTGTGGTATTGCATCAATTTTCCAGCGGCATTATTATAGGGTGTCTGTTTACAGGGACTTTTTGGTGTAGGGACTAAAAAAAGTCCGTGTCAGTCCCATCTAAAGCAAACAGGATGGACTTTCAGGGATTAAAAGTGGGCATTTGGGACTAAAGAAAGAAGAGCCCGAGGGAGAGTCTTTTGGGGACTTTTTCCAACAGTTGCCCCTGCCCCGCATCGCACCTTGTCTCTATTAGTTCATTACTAGGGGTAACATGGTCTTTTAGCATGTTATTTAACAACCTCTAGTCCATGTTTAGTCCCTGGAACCAAGCAGGTAGGGACTAGGGACTTTTTAACCAAACAGGGCCTTATATTAACAGCAGCTAAAGAGTTGCACGGGACAGTGGACGCACCAGCACCATGTGCATCTACCGATGTATGAAGGGGTGATGCACAGTCTGTTGCAACAAAGAACAAACAACCAAGGAGCATATTTGTGTTGGTCCCAGTTTTGTTATCTTTAAACTCCTTTCCCTATGTGAGCGCAGCAAATCTAGTCATGCTCAAACTCTACAGCCTTGTCCCCCGAAACAAAAAGATCAGTTTGTTACAGATGTGCGTACTACGTTTGTCATTGTTTTCCCTTTTCAACCAACATAGGTCCTAGTACTTTCCCCCTTCCTTTCCTCTTTGAACCACGTCGTAGATTCATGCTATACAACTTTCCCCACTACGTTCCCCCATTCCTTTCCTCTTTGAACCACGTTTTAGATTCATGCTATACAACTTTCCCCACTACTTTCCCCCCTTCCTTTCCTTTTTGAACCACATCCTAGATTCATGCTATACAACTTTCCCCACTACTTTCCCCCATTCCTTTCCTCTTTGAACCACGTCCTAGATTCATGCTATACAACTTTCCCCACTACTTTCCTGTTTGATCCAACACCTAGATTCGAGTGCAGAAGCGGAAAAAGCCCACATGCAGGTAGAGCAATGCATGTGGAATAAGTAAATTATACCTTAAGGTTCTTGGGGTGTGGTTTGGTGGGCGACAGGAGGCCGTTCGGCCCTCACTACATATGTCAGCGAGGAAGAAGGGGTCGGAGGCCCTCCCGTGCCGCCGCTGGGTGAAAGAGAACAGCTGCACCGGTGGTGGATTCCCTCCCTCGCCGACGGCGACAGCGTTAAGCCTCCTTCCCTTCTTGGCGGACGGATCCTGCCGGCTCTTTGACCAGCAGTGAGGATAGAGAGAGAGAGAGGCCAACGAAGTCTTGTTTAGATCTGGAGAGGGTGAGAGAGTGTGAAGAGAGCAACTACAAGCGTTGAGGCTCCAGCGTGTATATATATACTGGAGAGAGAGTGTGAAGAGTGCAAACCCTAGAAAACAAGCGCCGAGGCTGCAGCGTATACGTGATGAGGTTATTATACGGTCACTACGAGATCGTATAGCTCCATATCCATCCATTTTGACCAGTCAAAGAATCCTCCTGGCACCGCCCAGATCAATTTCTCTCTCTGTCATGCGGGGCCTACCTATCATTGGGTGGAAGAAAGAAGTCGAACAAAAACAAAATTATGCTCAAGTGTAGTTATCCAACCCGAGACCTCAAGTTTTATGAGCGAACAGGCTAACCAGCTACACCACCCTCCCGTTATGTTCAACGAGAGGAAAATAACCTTTTATACATTCCTGCATTCGTGTGACAAGCATGCTGTGTTTTTTTTGCGTGCGAGTCATTGGGATTTAAATCATAATCGTGTCATGTGGCTTTGGTGGTAAGGTCTTTTGGGATTTAAAGCAGTGTTGGTAGTACAGAAATAATGCAGCCTTAGTCAGCTTACCTATCTCCATGTAGTACGTTGGGTCCCACCAGTCAGAGGGTGAAACAAACAAATTAATAAGAAAAATTAAAAGTGCCAGCGGTGTATCTTACGTCACACATCTCGCTACTGCTCGTGAACACTGTCCAATTGATCCCTCTGTTCGCTCACGTACTATTTTAAGTAAATCCTTATTATAACATGCACACAATTTTGAGAACTTGAATTCGACCTAAGTCAGTGTGCCACTGTATCTCGTACTACTCCCTCCATCTAGGTGTAATAAGTCATGTTAGAAGGTGCAGCGGGACCAAGGTGCAAGCAGATTGGAGGAGAAGGAGAAACTTGACCAGTCCTTCCTCCAATCAAAGCCCTAATTTCTGTCTCTAAACGCAACAATTAATCCCAACAACTAAGAGATGCCATTTTAGCTACCATGCAGGGCCATGTATTAACTCGCATGCAAGCCGACTTTGATTTCTTGATTGATCAATGCGTAGTTGCGCTCCATGCATTGGCTTTCCGGGGGAGATAACAAGGCAGAGTAAGGAGCATTTGGTTACATTGCTTAGGATGGTCATAGTGGTGAGTAACTTGGACTAGTAACATGCACGATATTCCTATTCTATGAACCTGTGTGTGCATGTGCGTGTGTGTTTAACAGCATGTGTGTGATAGAGAGAGCGACACAGCAACCTACTCCTACAGAGAGATGGTGTGTAGTGTACGATTTAGTCGTGAGAGTCAGTGCATCCTCTTTCGGGCGTCCGGGCGGGACAGGCGGACCGCTACCACGCCCTCTCCTGACCAGCCTGGCCCACCCAAAGCCCCTCCATCACCCGCGCGCGCTTCCCGCCCGAAACGGTCAGCGCCGCTCCAAAGAATCGGTGTCGCATTCATGCCCGGGCAGAGCGGATGCGACCTCTCATTGGCGCCTGCGTTGAAGAGAGAAGCGGATTCAAGAGTGATGGTTGCTTCGTCCATCCAACTTACTACTGGGTCTATGTGATTTGACGGCTCATTGGTCATTATTACTGAGGTGGTAGGACTGCTGGATGTCCCACACTTTCGGTGAAAGGAGGTACTACTAGATTACAATTTTCTCTATTCTTATAGCGGAGGAGTGCGAGAGCAGTGAAAACACGCAGGCTCGGTGATTACATGGCCCACCTCACATTATCACCATATTTTCTGGACACCGTGCGACACCTAACTCTTTACATAGTACTACTAGTATAGTACATACTGTAATTTATCAGCGAGATAAATGTGTACACTGCTATGAAGCTTCCAACTTTTGTTTCATGTATCTTGCATCCAACGTTGCCCATTGCAACATTTCATCAAATACAAAGGAGACTAACATGCATGCTATTGCATCTCAATGATTGACAGATCATAGCCAATTTGTACTCCCTCCGTTCCAAAATAAGTGTCTCAACTTTATGCAAACTTTAGTACAAAGTTGTACTACTACTAAAGTTGACACTTATTTTGGAACAGAGACAGCTAAAGAAAAAAGCGATCCATGCAGTCCCTAGCCCTTGAACCGTAAACCCTAACCAGGCTTTAATTTGCTGGCAACGTTGGAGCTTTCGAAGAAATGAAGTTTGCAACCCTTTGACCATCGGATCATTTTGTGCGGTTTCACCAAAATCAAGATGAGCATCCCTGTGGCAAATAAATTGAAGAAGCGTGATTAGAATAAGATTACTGGAGCTAGTTTATGAGACATAAACTCATCACAAATATAGTACGTAGAAGCCAGTAGAGGTATGTGCGGGGCAAAGAAGTAGAGAAATATCCACATGGAGTGATGTGGGTAGCTGGAGCAGTGGTGCAAGCCGGCTGTAAAGGGAGTTGTACCTGAGGGATGTCGAGACATAGCTCAACCTAGAGGAGGGCGGCGGGAAGCGGCAACTGCCCCCCTCGCGGCAGTGAGCAAGGGACGAAGGCAACCTCACTGGCTTTGTGAGAGAGAACGGCGGGGACCCCTGATCGAGACATGCCGACAGTGGGTTTTCGCCGTCGGCGACGGCGACCGCATCTACACTAAGCATCCACCATGTCCGCCGGGATGTTAGAGATGTGGCCACAGTCGTTTTGTGCGAGAGAGTGTGAAGAGAGCAACCCCAGCAAGCAACCGTGTAGGCTCGTCCTGCCTATGTATATAGTGGAGCGGTTTCCTTTTCTCTCCATATGAACCTATTTATATTGCATACGTGCCACTGAAGAAAAAAACTTTATTTATAAATGATGCGGCACCTACTACTCATTCTCCTATAAACCTTGCGTTTAGCATCTCCAAAATATTAACCTTGCGATTGGCTCTTCGCCTCTTCGGGAAGTCGAGCAATAATAGTACTGCAGTAAATATCGTTTTGGCTATATGAGACCGAATGAATTGTTGCACGTCCACCACATGGGCGAGGGTCGAGGGGTGACAGAGAGTGCGTACTATTACGTCCGTTTCAATATGGACTACATATGGAGCAAAATGAGTGAATCTACACTCTAAAATACGTCTATATACATCAGTGTTTGGAGTATGTACTAGTAGTTCATATTGAAATCTAAGGACATATATTCCAAACAATATGATAATCTCTCTAACCAAGGTAGGGACGGGGAGTAAACGGAGGGAGTCGTAAAATTTTCTCCTCGTCCTGCGAGCCACCGCGCGCGTGGGTGAGGGAGCGGGCGTAAGGCGTAGTACTACTACCTCCGTCCTGGTTTATAGGTCACCTTTGTAGTTCGTGCCAAATTTTTACCAAATATTTAGCTAACAAAATGTTAATGCATGTCAACAAAAATTATATCGTTGGATTCGTATTTCAACATAGTTTTCAATGATATAATTTTAGGTAACATGCACGAACATTTTGTTAGTTCAATCTATAGTCAAAATTTGACACAATATACAATGGGGACCAATAAACCAATATACAATGAATAGTAGTAAGCAAGCTTCACCTCGTCCTGCGAGCCACCACGCCCGTGGGCGGGGGAGACGGTGTAGTAAGCAAGCTTCTCCTCGTTCTGCAAGTTGACGGGACACATCAAAAGTAATACGTACAGAGCATCTCGAGTGTATAGAACCTTGCCTCTAAGGTAGGCCCCACATGGTTTTCCTCTTTTTTAACATAACGCGTCAAGTCGCAATTTGTTTGTCAACCCGTGGTAGACGATCCTCCATCAAGTGGACAACCAGTACACGTGTCAAATTACCACGTGGGCTGCCTTTTCGTACAGAAATGAGCTCCACCGTGTACCCGCGCGGGTGTGGTTGGGAAAGAGACGGGAGTATGTGCGCCGTGCATGCACCTCTTCTCTTCGTGCACATCCCGCACCTACGTGGGTGTGTGTGAGATATACAAACCTAGAAAGAAGGCGTGTGCGTTCGTGAGTGTTTTTTGTTTTGGGGGGGTGATTTCGTGAATGTATCTGTGGGAATATGTGTCGATGACATCTCAAACAAAATTTTGCATGCAATGTGTGTGAAATAGAGACCTATCCATATCATATATAGAGGGGGCGATCCACGAGAGGAGAGGGAGGGGTCATATATCTCGATAGAGTCGAAGAGAGGATCAAGTGAGTGGGTGCGAGATCGATGAAGAGAGCCATCAAAATTGTGTGTGTGCAAGTCAAAGATATTGGGCGACTGGCCTACCAGAACATAAGAGGGCACAGGGCAAGTTTGTGTGTGGCAGGGAGACATGACTAGAGCACTCGATGTATCGGTGTGTGTGTGGGGGGGAGGGGGAGGCAGAGACCTAACTAGAGAGGTAGAACGACTCGTATATGTGTTGAGAAGGAGAGACCCAGCTATGTCTTGAGGGAGAGCGGTCGACATCCATACATAACTGAAGGACGGGAAATAGGTTGGGACAGAGAGAGAGGAGAGAGAGAGAGAGGGGTAGAGTGCTGGATGGGTGATGGAGTTGCTCCTCGAAGATGGTGGGAGAGGCCTACTAGACAAACTAAGGGTAGAACTGATGGAAGGTGCGTGCGTATGTTGTAGGCAGACATCGCTGGAGAGGTTTATCGATCAGTGTGTGTCGGAAAGGAGTTGTCCTAAATAAAAAAATGAATGTGTGCGATAGATAGAATGCTGAGGGAGGGGGAGGGTGAGGAGGGTGTGTGCGTGCACGAGAGAAAGTTAGTGCTAGCTACAAAGGTTAGAGGATTGTGTGGGTGTAAGAGACTAACAAAGATCATAATTTGATATGAAAGTGGATTCATATATTTGAATAGGAGATCATAGTGTTATAAACATATATGCATGCATGAATATAGCGGTGATACGCTTGCTGTGGTTTGCACATGTTATACCATAATGTGATAATGCATGGCGTTTGCAACTCACAGCTAAATGTCGAACAATCTAAACCATACTATACATCGAACAATCTCACATTTTATTTGAATTTGTGATAATGTGTGGCGTTTGCAGCTTACAACTAAATATCGAACAATCTAAACAATACTATATATTGAAAAATCTCACATTTTATTTGAATTTGTGGTAATGTGTGGTGTTTGCAACTCACATCTAAATACTTAGGCGTAGGGGGCGGGGCACCATACATTATGTGATAAACACATTATACATATGAGACATGATTTAGATTATGAAGATCTAGCTAGAGCTTGAAATGTACTGTGAGTTGAAAACAACATAAAGTGGATTAAAAAAGTCGAGTTCAAGTTCATATAGTACAAATAGGTCATATCTAACTCAAGAATAATCATGTGGTGTGCTGTGAAGATAATACACAAATGATGGTTTAACTTGACAATAATGATGATTGTAGATCTTATTAAAATAGAGAAACGAATTCAAATGGTTTGACTTCACAACAATTATTATTTTAGATCTTATTCAAATAGAGAACGAATTCAAATTTAGTTCATATTGAAGCGGTAGTATATACGTTTGGAATGCACTAAAACGTTCATGCATTATACACGTAGTGAAATATTTTAATTGAACATAACATGAATTCAAAGTTTTGAATGACATTTGTAGTGCGAATTGATTTGGTACAGTACACGGGACTAGACTCTCTTGTGTGCTGTGAATTGATTTCTTTTTGTTTTTTCGTCAACGGAAGTGCGAATTGATTTGGTACAGTACACGTTAAGCTTGTCCGGAAATTTCAACTCGCACCTTGTTTTCCCGAAATATTTAAGATATTTTTTTGTCTCGTTGTGCTCCGACAACTCCCTCCATCTCAACCCGCGCCTTGCTATTCCAAAATTACAACGTGCGCGAAAACTCCCACCTCCTGTGAAATCCCGGCACGCGAAATGCCCGTGATACCCCTAAACCGAAAGAACCGCCTAGCTCAAATCGGTGGGGGTACTTTCGTTACTTACCCCACATTTTGGACAAGCGTGTCCCTAAGCCATGGTTCCCCACTCCCATCCCATCCGCCCACCCATTCGTACACCGAGGCCGCGAAAACCCGCGAAGCCCCACACCCTCCTCCATCCGCCACCTAGCCGAAGCCTCTTCCCCGACGACGTCGTTCACAGCAACACCTCGACGTCCCTCATCCACCGTACCGGATGACGATCCGTCGTCGATCTCGTCGTCCCGCCGGTTCAGCCACCCCGTCCTCCACCTCCAAGGAGCTGCCCCGATGTTCCCCTCGTCTTTCGCGCCACCTCCATTCCCACACCGCCGTCTTCACCTGCAGCACCGGAAGAGCATCATCATCACCGTTTCCTTGGATGAAGCCGAGGACTAATCGGCGCCACCAAAGAGGTTACACTAATCGCCGCATTTTCTTCTTGATTCAATCCCACGGTGCTACTAGCGCTCGGTCCCGAGCCGACACGGCGCGGCTCCATCCACGGCTGCGTCACCGGCCACTTCCTCCACGGCTCCCTCGGCGGCGACATCCACATCAGTAGGAGCTGTTGCTGCTTTAGCTCTCGCTCGCGCTGCTGCTCTGCTCTTGCTCTCGGTCCCCTGCTTGGTCTGCTCTTGCTCGCGCTGCTGCTCTCGCTCTTGCTCTTGCTTGTGATGCTGCTCCGGTTTAGCTACACTTCAGTCGACTGAATCGAGTTTCGGGTCACTCGATTTTCAGGGGGTGGGGGGCTCGCCGGAGTTAAGGAAGAACCAGCCGCAGCGGGGAGGGGGGCTCACCGGAGAGGTACCCCACTATCTATCTTAGGGTTT